>NC_057802.1:184026603-184197173 GCF_018294505.1 Triticum aestivum | reverse complement strand
GTTCCCTGCTTGCTCGTCAGGGTCGACTTGCCCGTCCTCCCGATCATCCTGTTTGGATGTTGGTTCGATGGGGTCTTCTTGGTCTTCGACATTCTCTGAAGTATCATTGTTTCCGGTGCCGGTATTACTGTCTTTTTCGCGATGCGATTAGAGCGGCGCCGCTGACATCGGTGTTTCGGTGATATCCCAGGAGGTTTATCCTCGTTTGGGTCCTTCTCCTCATCGCCGTCGCCTTCTTTAGGTGTGTCCACCATGTACACGTCGTATGAGGAAGTGGCCGTCCAGCGTTCGGTGAACGACGGATTTTGGGCTTGCTCCTCTCCGGCGTCGTCGTCCATACCGTCGATGTCTTCGAAGGCATAGTCAAGCATACCGGTTAGATCCTCGACAGTGGCTATAAAGAGGGTGGTGGGTGGGAAGTAAAATTCCCTATTTTCAGCCCCTAGCCCGGGCTGGGCGCAATTCGGAAACGGTTCCTCTGTGATGGCGAGGGATCACATGAAGTCCATAGCCTCGTTTAAGAGCGAGGTTTGGACAGGGACCAAAGTTCCCTGGCCGAGCTTGCATGACGCGGACTTCTAGGGTTCGGAGCTAGTGTCCGGGGAAAAGCCCGGCTTTGTGATGACTGTCGGTGGCGCTATCCTCTCCGGTTCTCCAGTGTTGAGCTCTATAGCCGCAGAGAGTCCGCCGGGCTCTAGACTCCCGTCTTCGGACCCAAGTGAGACTCCTATGTCATGTGCCTTACTAATGACCTCATGTTCAGAAAAATGAAAAATAAAGCATTGCTTATTAACCGACATACCTGTCTGAGTCTCGACGTCCCTAAGCTTGAAGGCCCTCATAGCACGCGCAAGCTGAAAGTCGTCGGCATCTGGATGGTCCTGAACCCGGCTGCTGACATGCCTGCCACACAGCACCGGGTCCGGATGTCCACCAAATGCGATCACCTCCTCCTTAGTCCAGACCCGTGGTGACTGGACCGACTCGACGAGGCCTTCTGGCCTGGCAAGTACAGGTGAAGGGGAGGAGGGGGGTCCGGCGCCTCCAGAGCCTCCTCCCATATCTCCCACCGCCTGTAGAGATGCTCTAACTAACGTCAGTGAAGACGGTGCCGGAGAAGAACGCACGGGTGAATCGGGGGCGACCTGCCCATAACTCACCCTCGCCGGGGTCTGAAGCGCGTGCACCAGCGTAGGCGCAGAACTCACCTGGGCCTCCTGCCTAGTCACGTTTGTCCGCCCCTCGTCGTCCATCCTCGGCCTCGGGCTGCGCGCTGTACTCCACTGACCAGAGACACCCCAACTCCGCTGTTAGGGACCCCTTTGTCGGTGTCAAAACCGGCAGATCTCGGGTAGGGGTCCCGAACTGTGCGTCTAGGGATCGAGGGTAACAGGAGGCAGGTGACACAATGTTTACCCAGGTTCAGGCCCTCTTAATGGAAGTAATACCCTACTTCCTGCTTGATTGACTTTGATGAGTATAGAGGTTACAAGAGTTGATCTACCTCGAGATTGTAATGGCTAAACCCTAGATGTTTAGCCTGTATGATTATGATTGCCTCTACGGACTAAACCCTCCGGTTTATATAGACACGAGAGGTGGCTAGGGTTGTACAGAGTCGGTTTACAGAGAAAGGAATCTTCATATCCGCATGCCAAGCTTGCCTTCCACGCCAAGGAGAGTCCCATACGGACACGGGGGAAAGTCCTCCATCTTGTATCTTCACGGCCCATCAGTCCGGCCCACGACACATAGCCCGGACGCCCGAGGACCCCGTAATCCAGGACTCCCTTAGTAGCCCCTGAACCAGGCTTCAATGACGATGTGTCCGGCGCGCAGATTGTCTTCGGCATTGCAAGGCGGGTTCCTCCTCCGGATACTTTGAAGTGGCTGACCAACAAAAACTATGTCCGGATCTGTTTAACAGTCACAACCTCACCGCCACCAGGGCATTATACTTAATCAAAAAACGCGATATGTCTTCACTATTTCGAATCACTTTTCAATCTCCCATTTCGCGTTTCGAGACGCAGCCTCCGGTGACACGTCTTGTCAAAATAGAGATCATGTCCTCTTATCACGGGATTCTCATCAATATGGGCTTGGGTAATCCAACCGCGCCGTCCACACGACCCCTTGGGAATAGGCGAGTTTTAAGGCTTGTGGGGGGATGCTCTATTTTCACGGCCTTTATAAGGAGATAAGAATCCTACCTTTTCACCCCATGCCTTCTTCTTCCTCACCCCATCTGCCCTCGAGCTCCAGCGCCCAAGCTTCGATCCCTTCCGTCCCCAGAAAACACTCTAGCCATGTTCGGATCTGGAACGTAGGGCAAGTGGATGGCCTCCTCCGTCACGGAGGAGAACATCAAGGAGCTCCGGGAAGCGGGGTATTTAGCCAAGGAAATCGCCCACCGGCTTCCGGCCAAGAAACAGATCGTCCCTACTCCGAAGCCCCATGAGAGGGTTGTATTCATTCCTCATTTCCTTCGCGGACTAGGGTTTCCCCTCCATCCTTTTGTTCGTGGCCTTATGTTTTACTACGGGTTAGGTTTCCACGATCTAGCCCGAATTCCTTCCTCAACATTTCGGGGTTTATCGTCGTATGTGTCGGCGTTCTGGGAACAGGGGTCCCCAGACTTGCCTGCCTGCGGCCCGTGGCGTGGCTCCTCTAGCGGCCTGGTACGGCCCATCTTCACCGGCAAACACTCAATACCCTCGCGAGGGGCGAAGCCTCGCGAGGCGAACGACACAAGACCTCCTTAGGGGCGGCCTCACCAGGCTGGCTCGCGAGGAGCGGAGAGATCAAGGCGAGGGGCACCTCGTGAGGTTCCCGTGACATGAGCCATGACGACCAAGGCCAGGCGGGCGCCAGTAGGCGCAGAGTACTCGTTTCCTCTTTGGTCCTAAAGGAGCAGGCGCAGGCGAGGAGTCCCGAGGCATCAGGCAAAGGTTTCCATATTGGTGCAACGAGACCAAGACCAGCAGGACGGCAGGAAGGAGGTCACCACGGAGCCCACGACGGCGTCACCACCGGAGCCTTTGGCAGGCGAAGACCACCTTCAAATTGGCCGTTGTGGGATCCCTTCCTGCCTAAACATTTGGGAAGAGGACCCGGGCCTCTATAAATAGGACTAGCCACCACCATAGGAGGGGACGGATGATTCAGATCATCCCCAACCACACAAGCTCACCGAGCTCAAGAACACCTCTCCTCAGGAGGCTGTTCTTTCCTTGTACTTGTTCATCCTCAGCCTATAAGGCAATCCACCACACCACACTAGAGTACGGTATTACACCACATCGGTGGCCCGAACCAATATAAACTCTTGTGTCCCTTGTTCTTTGGGTTCGGCGAGCTGAGCTTTGAGATCGCGGTGAGAGCGTGAGCTAGGGGGAGACAAATCTTTGCGCGCACCCCAGAGTTCGAACCTCAAGGGTTTTGCCAGAACCCGTAATCCGACATTTGGCACGCTAGGGGTGCACCGAAGCTTTCCTTCCATCGATCCACGCCCCGCTGCCTCCACGCTTTGTCCCCATGGCCGGCGTTGCTCTTCCGACCGGAATGGCGGATGCTCACGGTGGTGCCAGGGGGCTTGGAACTTTTACCCCCGCCTTGCGGTGGGTACAGTGGCCGCCCAAGTTCAAGCCGGAGATGCCGCCGCGTTACGATGGCGCGGCGGACCCGACGACCTTCTTGCTGGCATACGAAGAAGCCGTCCTAGAGGCTGGAGGCAACGACAAGGTCATCGCCAACTGGTTCCCCATGGCCCTCGCTAGCGCGTCGCGCGCCTGGCTTCTCACCCTCCCAGGATCCTC
This sequence comes from Triticum aestivum, assembly GCF_018294505.1. Lineage (NCBI taxonomy): Eukaryota > Viridiplantae > Streptophyta > Magnoliopsida > Poales > Poaceae > Triticum > Triticum aestivum. The sequence continues at coordinate 184,193,355 of NC_057802.1, read as the reverse complement.
AGTGGCATCTTGGGAGGAGCTGCGCGGCCTCTTCGTCGCATGGTTTGCGGCACCGGCGCCCGTCGCCGTCACAACCCTCCTCGGCGGCTCACAAGCACCGCCCTCAGACCGTCACACCAAGCAGTTCTTCCGCCAGATCGACGCCACCTCCACGCAGCAAGGAGCTCCCCCAGGTTGGGCGGCACCCAAGGCCGACCTCGTCTTCGACTCGGGGGATCACCCCGTCACCACCACCAGCTCGGGCGTGCTCCCAATGCTTTGCACGCCCACCATCTGCAACGTAGCCGTCACCAAGACCCTCATCGACGGTGGGGTTGGCCTAAATGTGCTCTCCGTGGAAGCTTTCGGCTTGCTTAATGTGCCGCATGAACGGTTCGTCCCACCAAGCCCTTCTCCGGAGTCGGCGGCGGCTCCACCACCCCCCTGGGGCAGATCCGCCTCCCCGTCACTTTTGGCACCCGTGACAACTACCGCACCGAGCTCATCGACTTCAACATCGCTCGCATTGGCCTCCCATACAACGCCATCCTCGGTACCTGACCCTGGCTCAGTTTATGGCGGCGACTCATCCGGCCTACAACCTCATGAAGATGCCCGGGAGCAAGGGCGTCCTCACCGTAGCTGGAGACACCAAGGAGGCTCTGGCGGTGCTCAAGCTCGCCCTCAAGGCTGCCGCGGCAGCACACCCGACCGATGAGGCCACCCCCGGAGCTAAGGGGGCCGCACCGGCGAAAAAGAAGAAGCTGTTCACTCAGGATCGAGCCAAAACGAAGCAGGTACCGGTTGAGGAGGATGGGTCCTCGGGAGCCACCTTCACCATAGGCGCCAACCTCGACCGGGACCAAGAAGAGGCGCTGGTGAAGTTCCTGCGCGCGAACAAAGATGTATTCTCCTGGGAGCCCAAGCAGCTGGTAGGGGTCCCGAGAGGGGTAATCGAGCATCACTTAAGGGTGTGTCCCAATGTGCGCCCAGTGAAGCAGAAGGCGCGGCGGCAGTCCACAGAGAAGCAGTCCTTCATCGTGCAAGAAACTCACAAGCTAGAAGCAGCAGGTGTCATCCGTGAGGTCCGCTACCCGGAATGGCTGGCGAACCCCGTCGTCGTGCCCAAGAAAGGCGGGAAGGAGCGCATGTGCGTCGACTTCACCAACCTCAACAAACCTGGCCCCCAGACCCATTTCCGCTCCCGCACATCGACCGGATCGTCGATTCCACCGCCGAGTGTGACCTACTGTGTTTCCTAGACGCGTTCTCGTGCTACCACCAAATCAAGATGGCAATAAAAGATGTGGAGAAGACGGCCTTCTTAACCCCATGCGGAGTGTACTGCCACACCTGCATGCCGTTCGGATTGCGCAACGCAGGGGCGACCTTCCAGCGGTTGATGCACATCGCACTGGGCCAGCAGCTGGGGAGGAACGCAGAAGCCTACGTCAACGACATCATGGTAAAATCTCGGGAGGCGAGGACTCTTATTCAGGACCTGGAGGAGACTTTCGCTAGCTTGCGCCAGGTGGACCTACGGCTCAACCCGGAGAAGTGCGTGTTCGGTGTCCCTTCCGGCAAGCTGATGGGTTTCCTTGTGTCGCACCGAGGGATCGAGGCCAACCCGGAGAAGGTCAAAGCAATAGAAGACATGAGCCCACCGCAGACCCTGAAGGAAATGCAGAAGCTCGCGGGCCGCGTGACCTCATTGGGATGCTTCATCTCCAAGCCGGGGGAGCGCGCCTTGTCGTTCTTCAAGCTGATGAAGAAGAAGGGCCCGTTCGAGTGAACCCCAGAGGCCGACCAGGCATTCCAAGACCTCAAGAGATACTTGACCAGCCCGCCGGTGATGGTAGCACCTCGCCCCCTTGAGCCCCTGGTGCTTTACCTGGCTGCCACGCCCTACTCGGAAAGTGCGGTGTTGGTAGCTATCCGGGAAGAGCTCCAGGTTAAGGGCACACAGCGTAACGCCGCACCTATGGACAAGACAACACAGAGCCAAGATAGCCCCACCAAAGCCACGGCAACACCAGCAGATGACCAAGCCCTGCAAGACGGCGCTGCAGGGCCTGTGGAGGCCCTGATAGCTGACCAGGCTCCTAAGGACCCCTCGCCTCAGGAGGTGTCCCAACCTCTTGAGGCCTCGGACCCCGTCGACGCTCCCGCGCTTGTCGAGCACCCGGTGTACTTCGTCAGCACAGTGCTAAGGGACGCAAGAGCACGATACCCCATGCCTCAGAAGCTCTTGCTCGCGCTCTTGGTGGCCTCACGTAAACTGCACCACTACTTCCAAGGTCACCCAATCAAGGTCGTCTCGGCCTACCCGTTGGAGAGGGTACTCCGGAGCCCCAACGCTGTGGGAATAGTCGCTGAATGGAACATCGAGTTGCAAGCATTCCGGATGGAGTTTAGCACACCAGGGTCATCAAGGAGTCGCGCTCACCGACTTCATGGCGGAATGGACCGACACCCTGGAGCTTGAAGCAGGCGAGGACCGATCCCTCTCGCCAGGAGTGAAGCGCCAGAAGGCTGGGTCATGTATTTCAACTGCGCGTTCGCGCACCAGGGCGCGGGGGCTGGAGCAGTGCTCATCTCGCCCACTCAGGACAAGCTCTACTACGCCGTGCAGCTCTACTTCCAGCAAGGCGAGAAGGTCTCCAACAACATCACGGAATACAAAGGCCTTTAAGGCTGCGGTGTGAAACTTAGTACATGTGTGAATACATAGACAAACATGGTGTCACTAGTATGCCTCTACTTGACTAGCTCGTTAATCGAAGATGGTTGAGTTTCCTAGCCATGGACATGAGTTGTCATTTGATTAACGGGATCACATCATTAGGAGAATGATGTGATTGACTTGACCCATTCCGTTAGCTTAGCACTTGATCGTTTAATATTCTGCTATTGCTTTCTTCATGACTTATACAAGTTCCTATGACTATGAGATTATGCAACTCCCGTTTACCGGAGGAACACTTTGTGTGCTACCAAACGTCACAACGTAACTGGGTGATTATAAAGGTGCTCTACAGGTGTCTCTGAAGGTACTTGTTGGGTTGGCGTATTTCAAGATTAGGATTTGTCACTCTGATTGTCGGAGAGGTATCTCTGGGTCCACTCGATAATGCACATCACTATAAGCCTTGCAAGCATTGTAACTAATGAGTTAGTTGCGGGATGATGTATTACGAAACGAGTAAAGAGACTTGCCGATAACAAGATTGAACTAGGTATTGAGATACGGACGATCGAATCTCGGGCAAGTAACATACCGATGATAGAGGGAACAACGTATGTTGTTATGCGGTTTGACCGACAAAGATATTCGTAGAATATGTGGGAGCCAATATGAGCATCCAGGTTCCGCTATTGGTTATTTACCGGAGACGTGTCTCGGTCATGTCTACATAGTTCTCGAACCCGTAGGGTCCGCACGCTTTAAGTTCGATGACGGTTATATTATGATTTTATGTGTTTTGATGTACCGAAGGTAGTTCGGAGTCCCGGATGTGATCACGGACATGACAAGGAGTCTCGAAATGGTCGAGACGTAAAGATCGATATATTGGACGACTATGTTTGGACACCGGAATGGTTTCGGGGAGTTTCGGGCATATACCGGAGTACCGGGGGGTTACCGGAACCCCCCGGGGAGACTAATGGGCCTATTAGGCCCTAGTGGAGAAGAGGAGGGGCGGCTAAGGGCAGCTGCACGCCCCCTTCCCCCCAGTCCGAATTGGACAAGGAGGGGGGCGGCGCCCCCCTTTCCTTTCCCCCTCTCCTCTCCTACTCCCACTTGGAAGGGGGGGTCCTACTCCCGGTGGGAGTAGGACTCCTCATGGGGCGCGCCTAAGGTGGCCGGCCCCCTCCCCCTCCTCCACTCCTTTATATACGGGGAGGGAGGCACCCCTTGGAGACACAACAATTGATCTCTTGGATCTCTTAGCCGTGTGCGGTGCCCCCCTCCACCATAATCCACCTCGATAATATCGTAGCGGTGCTTAGGCGAAGCCCTGCGTCGGTAGCGACATCATCATCGTCACCACACAGTCGTGCTGAAGAAACTCTCCCTCAAAGCTCGACTGGATCGGAGTTCGAGGGACATCATCGAGTTGAACATGTGCAGAACTCGGAGGTGCCGTGCGTTCGGTACTTGATCGGTCGGATCGTGAAGGCGTACGACTACATCAACCGCGTTGTGCTAACGCTTCCGCTTTCGGTCTACAAGGGTACGTGGACACACTCTCCCCTCTCGTTGCTATGCATCACCATGATCTTGCATGTGCGTAGGAATTTTTTTGAAATTACTACGTTCCCCAACAGTGGCATCCGAGCCAGGTTTTATGCGTTGATGTTATTTGCATGAGTAGAACACAAGTGAGTTGTGGGCGATACAAGTCATACTGCTTACCAGCATGTCATACTTTGGTTCGGCGGTATTGTTGGATGAAGCGGCCCGAACCGACATTACGCGTACTGTCGTGGAATTGTCACGGCAGATGTCCTTGAGCTAGGACTTAGTCGTGGAGCCATCGCAGCTAGGAAGCTTGAAGGGGTTAAGCGAGACAAGGAACACGAGGGTTTATACTGGTTCGGCCCCTTACGGTGAAGGTAAAAGCCTACGTCCAGTTGAGGTGGTATTGATTAGGGTTTCGATGACCAGGGAGCTAAAATGCTATGCCTGGCTCTCGACGAGATCTTGCTTGTCCCTAAACCGCTGCCGGGTCGTCCCTTTATATAGGGAGGCTGACGCCCAGCAGCTCTCAGAGTCCCGGCCGGCTCATAAGAGTGTCCGGCTCGGACTCTCAACTATTCTTGCCTTACACTACAAGCTCTACCATAATAACGATTGTAACTACGGGCCTTAAACCATATCCGGGTCTTAAGCCCATCTTTGGCCCACCGTCTTTCAGCTTGGCGCCGGGCTTCTGGCAATGACCATATGAGTAACCCGGCCCCTCCTGGCGGGTGACTCTAAGGTCTATATCCTCAACATTAGGCCCCAGATTGATTTGAGCCGGCTCATGTCAATCTTCAATTCTTTCGACAGAAAAAATCTCCGGCTTACCATTTGTGTGAAGGCCATAACCCGGCGTGACGTCATTCTTTGAACTCCGGGTAATCCGCCGTGACGTCATCTTCCATTAAGCCCGTTTTTTACTCCACCAGATCCGCAACGGATCTTATCTTTACTGCCATCCTGAAAATCGAGGCGTTTCGTGGGGAGATAACCACGCCGTGGTCTCCTCGTTTCTCGCGCCCACTTATGAGCTCGCCCTTATAAATAGGCTGGCCCGACGGGCCTTCAACCACTCCTCTCTTCTTCGTCTTCTTCCTCGCGCCACTGCTCCCCTGCTCGAGCTCTGCTGCTGCCGCCGCGGGTCTTCTCGCCGTCACCAACTCAGGCCGCTGCATCACCCTGATTTGACCAGAGAAACGCGACGACCTCCGCGACTCACCAGCCCCTGTAAGTCATGCTTGCCCTGTAGAACAGATCTGCCGTAAGGTTCGTCCGCGTTCTTCGTGTTCTTCGCCGTCGCCCACAAGCTCCGGTAGTTTTCATTTTTTACTGCCCTTTTCTGATCTTAGCCCTGTATAGAACCACTGCGGTAGATGTTTTAGCACCCATTTCCCACGCAAGTAGACCTCTTTTCACTGCATAAAGGCCTCGTTCGAGCTCAAGAACTCCTGCGTCTGTTTTTAGGTCTAGAAATTTTCCTTTTGCCCGACCATTTTGATCCAAAATATTCACCGCAATGTGTGAAACCTGTTTTCACCACATTTAGTAAAAAACTACAGTCATTGAGTCATGGCGGTTTATATTTCCGGCTTAAAGAAACCACGCGCCGTAGAACCTTCCGACTCAAAGGAGACCATGCGCCATAGAATTTTCCGGCTCATCTGTGATAAGGCCGTAGACAATCGAATTACTCTCAATACCTTGGGCGGCTTAAATAACCTGGTGCACTTAGCTATATGTCATTAGTCCCCTCTGTAAGCCGCCACTTTAACATTGAACTATAACTTCCCTCCGGCTTATACTTAAACCGGACGTTTCCTTTTATCATAGGCTGCCGACTTTCACCATGCCTCCCAAAGCTCCTAAAGCCTCTATCACTTGCAATTGGATGAGGTCCAACGTCACCAATGAGACCTTAGCGGATTTTGTCAAGTCAGGCTACCTGCCCAAGAAGGATGTCATGTCCTACCATGCCCCTGACCCGTCAGAGGAGAGACCACAGCCAAAGGACGGGGAGGTGGTCATTTTTGCGGATCACATGAGCCGGGGCTTCGCACCGCCCGGCTCAAAGTTTTTTAGAGACGTGCTGAACTTCTTTGACCTGCGGCCACAAGATATAGGACCCAACTCGGTGTCCAACATCTGCAACTTCCAAGTGTTCTGCGAGGTCTATCTTGGAGAGGAGCCCAGCCTGCTGCTCTTCAGAGAGCTCTTCTACCTGAACCGTCAGAATGAGTGCGCCAATGGGCCAAATCTGGAGCTAGGTGGCATCTCCATTCAGCGGCGGAGGGACTGCCTTTTCCCTTACGCAGAGCCGCCAAGCCACCCCAAAGACTGGAATCTGACGTGGTTCTACTGCCAAGACACGTCGCCGGCTGATGAGAGTTCGTTGCCCGGCTTTCGCCCCTCCCGTCTGGAGCCAACACACCCACTGTCAGACAAGCTGACTCAAGCGGAGCGCCAACCTCTGCTCCCCACCATAAACAAGATCAAGGCTCTCCTGGGCAATGGTCTCAACGGAATCGATTTGGTCCGGGTTTGGATCTCCTGGCGGGTGATCCCATTGAGCCGCCGCCCCGGCTTAATGTGCGAGTACACGGGCCGAAAGGATGACCCCCAGAGACACAGCCGCAATGATCTTCCTGAAGATGTTGCAGAGGATATGACCAAGGCTCTTTTGAACGAGAGCCTGGCAGACTGCGGGAGGACCGGGTTAGCCCCCTTCTGCAAGACCAACCCAGCCCCAGCGGTAAGCCGCTGATCTGAACATCTTATCTTCTGCTGTATATAACTTTCATCTGAATCGTTTTTAAGAAATCATCATTGTATTTTTCAGGCTGACGACAAGTTCTGGCGGGTCAAATATGACCGTGAGGCGGCCAAGAAGGCCAGAAAGGCGAAGAAAGCCGCCAAGAAAGCCGCTCCCCGAAAGAAGGGAAGTAGGCCAACCGCTTCAGAGCTGATGCAATTAAGCGACAGCTCCGAGTCAGAGGTAACCCCTGAACCTGTAAGCTCTTGCTATATCTGCTATTTACTTCTGTCCACCTTATCCATACTATTCATCAACAGGATGACACCTGCGCAAGTAACCCGGTGGTTGAAGAGGTAATGTCACTTTCCTCCGACTCGGAACCCTTGCCAAGGCTAAAAGTCCGAAGGGTAACCCGGAAAGTAAGCTTTTCCAATCCTTTAGCTTATCAAGATCCTCAATTTATTTTGAAGCGACAGGTTCATGAAAGCCGGCGGCACACCCGGACCAACAAAGACACTGACCTTTCCGCTGGGTTACCTGACGCATCGAGGAAACGCCGGACCGAGGTGATCTCAAAGTTGTACCCTTTTCATCCTTTGGCAGGTGTTATACGTCAACCACTCAACTCTTCTGACTCAAATTATCAGGAAACTTCCCCCTCTTCTGGCGACTCTATGCAGTCGAATCTTCCGGCTTTCAAGACCGTGCCCGGGTAATGATAATCATCTCATGTTATACTTGTCTTTACTTACACTTTTGTGCTTAATCTTTTTTGTCTTTTCAGTGCTCAAGCAAAGCTCAGCAAAAGGGCGAAGAAGCACAAGCCAGTCGATGAGCCGGATTTGCCTGAGCCAGAGGCAGCCGCTCAAGAACCGCCAGCTGCCTCTGATCCTGAGGCCGCTGCTCCAACCAACAAGCCCGTAACAGAAGCTTCTGTTAACCCGGAGGCCTCCAGCTCGGCTCAACCAGCAGATGACCCGGACGTGGTAATCACCCGGACGGAGTTTGTTGAGCCGGGGAGACCTACTGCGCTGGCCAAGTGCTCCGCCAAAGGGGAGCTGCTAGAGTCCTGCCGGGTTAACCTGGACCTCACCGACTACGCCAATTTGAACATTGGAGAGATCATCTCCGGCTTCGTCAGCCAAGTGCACAAGAGCCGGGACGCAGAGATTGCCATGGTGAACCAGATCCAACAGAAATCTGAGGTATTATTCTTCTGTCCTCTTACTTATTGCATAGTTACTTTTACCATGCTAGCCCCCAAGTCGACGACTTATGATTGAGTATGTTGTAGACTTTAAGTTCCGGATTACTCACTTGAACCGGCAAGTTGTAGATAGAAACGTTCGATATGCATTAGCCCCCAAGTGCCAAGTGTCTTTGCTTGGAAAGTGCTTGGGACTTTAAAAATGCACAATAACTGTTCATCCTATAACCCAGAAATTATGCAGGCTGCTTGTAAAAAGTTTGAAGCTGACATCGCCGATCTGAAGAGCCGGCTGAAGACACAAGAAATGGAGACCCGAAAAGCAAATGCTAAATTTGTGTCCAGTATTGCTGCACAAGAACAGCTGAAGACAAACTTTGATGCTGAACGGAAAGCCTGGGCCGAAGAGAAGGCCACTCTGGTGAACCGGGCCGAACAGGCGGAGAAGGCTCTCTCAGAGAAGACCGCCGAACTCTCCGGCTTAAAGCGCCAGGTGTCCCAAATGGTTGCCGCAATCTTTGGTAAGTCATCTCACCGGCTTTCATCAAGTTTAGAATCTTTATATCTCATAATTCATCCTCGTCGGTGGCTTATCTGATTCTGTTAAACAGGTCCCAGAAGTGCCAACCTCAACCAGAGTGTGGTAACCAAGCTGAAGGCCGTGTACACCCTGGTGGAGCAGCTCTACACCGGGTCACAGCGTGCCTTGGCTGTGGTGGCCCTATCCAACGAGGTGCCGACTCACCTGGCGGAAGTTCTTCGCCGGCTCGCCGTTCTGCCTCAATGTATCCAAGAGCTATGACGGGCCTCTGCAAGAGCCGGAGCGATCGCCGCGCTGAGCCAGGCCAAGGCGTTCCTTCCAGAGTTAGACCCGGCGGACATCGCCCTCGGCTATCCAAGTTTGAAAGAAGACGGCTCAGACTTCGATCAAAGGGACTTTGCCGCCTGCGTGAAGATCGTGCGCCCGGTGGCCACCCTCATTGGAAACGACACAGATCTGACCAAGTACCAGCGGGGTTACAATGCGGAAAATCAGAGGATCCCGACCCCGCGCTATGAAGCCCTCAGCTTAATCCCGCCGGCTCGTCAGCACACCTTCGCCCCGGAGATTGACCCGGCGGGGTTAATTGACGAGGAGGCTCAATTCGAAGCTCTGAGCGGCATCGACTGGAAGTCATCGACTTTCCAGGCCTTGGGAACAGCCGGAGGAGAAGAGAGGGACGAGCCGGAGACTTCCACCCAGCAAGCGTCTTAACTTTGCAGGCGGCTTATAAAACAATGCCTCACCCTTTTGGACTCAACGAGTCTTGTAATAGAATAGGGTCAACACTTTAACTGTGCCGTGCCATCGTGCACGCATTGAATGCTGAAGTCTATTGAAGTTGTCTTCCTTATATTCCTCCGGGTCGTAATCAATCATTTAGTTTCCTTAAGGTCAAAATAGTTGCTTTCGACTATCCTGCATACAAGGACAAATCACAAGTCTCTAGGCGGCTTACCACACTGAGAATCATATGTTTTAGATATATAACCCGGAATATGAATCAAAAAAGACTGGTCCTCAATTATATCCCTAATACAGCCGTAATAACACACTTAACGGTCTGCAAGCATACTTCCGGTTTAGATAACCCGGGTAATAAGGTTGGTACCTTAATTCCGATTTACCTGTCTTAATAGTTAACACTGTAAATCAATGTTAAGCCGGCAAAGTGAGACCCGGCTGTAAACACTTTGAAATAATCAGGAGAAACTTACGATAGAGCCGAAGAACTTAGGGGCTTCCGGTTCGAATACGACCAGAGACCCGGCCCAAAGGGGTTATGCTAAGATTCGAATGCGATCATATAGCCCCCAGTGGGTGTGGCGATGCCAATCAAGAGGGTACCGACAGCTATGTTCTCTTTGGTTCGAATACGACCCATGTTTGAACAGGAAGCCCCCAAATGACCTTAAGAATTGTTTAACGACGCTGATTCGAATACGATCCACGTCGGTTCTCAAAGGGGTTAAACTATGATTCAAATATGATCAAAGAAAACTCCCCAATGAGCTCGGCACTTTGCCAATCAAATGGGTATCGACAGCTATGTTCTCTTTGGTTCGAATACGACCCATGTTTGAACAGGAAGCCCCCAAGTGACCTTATTGCTTACGGCTAGATTCGAATACGATCATAAGCCGGATCCTCCTTCAAGTTATCATGTAATCTCGCAATGAAAACAACACGTGCACATTTGGAGGAGAAAAAAGGACAGAGGTCCTGCTTTATTGCTTATCATAATATGTATATGGCTTAGAGAAGTATGTACATTAGGAGAGTCGGTGGCTCAAGTGTAGTAAGGCCGAAGCTGAGCTATGTTCCACGGCTGACGGGTCTCTTCCTCCGACTTACGTGAATCTTTGTGCTCCCGAATGTCAATGAGGTAATATGACCCGTTGTGCAAATTATTGCTGACCACAAAGGGTCCTTCCCAAGGCGGGGATAGCTTGTGCGCATCTGTTTGATCTTGGATGAGCCGGAGCACCAGATCGCCTTCCTGGAAGACCCGGGACTTAATCCGGCGACTGTGATAACGACGCAGGTCTTGTTGGTAAATCGCTGATCGAGCTGCTGCCACATCACGCTGTTCGTCCAACAAGTCAAGAGCATCTTGGCGCGCCTGTTCATTATCCGCTTCAACATAAGCCGCCACTCGAGGCGAGTCATGACGGATGTCACTGGGGAGGACTGCTTCTGCTCCATAAACCATGAAGAAAGGGGTGAAACCCGTAGACCTGTTAGGAGTAGTATTGATGCTCCATAACACGGAGGGTAACTCCTCCACCCAACAACCCAGCGTCCGTTGCAAAGGGACCAAAAGCCGGGGCTTGATGCCCTTCAGAATCTCCTGATTAGCTCTCTCAGCTTGACCATTGGATTGAGGATGAGCCACCGAGGAAACATCAAGTCGGATATGCTCTCGTTGACAAAACTCCTCCATGGCGCCTTTGGATAAATTGGTGCCATTGTCAGTTATAATGCTGTGTGGAAAACCAAAGCGAAAGATCACCTTTTTCATAAACTGAACCGCCGTGGCTGCATCACACTTGCTAACTGGCTCCGCTTCAACCCACTTGGTAAATTTATCAACTGCCACCAAAAGGTGGGTCTTCTTATCCTTGGACCTTTTAAAAGGCCCACCCATATCAAGCCCCCAGACCGCAAAGGGCCAAGTAATTGGGATCTCCTCAGCTCTTGAGCCGACACATGAGCCCGTCGCGAGAACCTTTGGCAACCATCACACTTACTGACCAAGTTCTCTGCATCAGCATGAGCCGTCAACCAATAAAAACCATGACGAAAAGCCTTGGCCACAAGAGACTTTGAGCCGGCGTGATGGCCACAATCCCCTTCATGAATCTCACGCAAGATCTCTTGACCTTCCTCAGGGGAAACACAACGCTGCAACGCTCCCGTAACACTGCGGTGATGCAACTCGCCATTGATAACAATCATTGACTTAGCCCGCCGGGTTATTTGTCTGGCCAAAGTTTCATCCTCAGGCAACTCTCCCCGGGTCATGTAAGCCAGATAAGGTACTGTCCAGTCCGGTATGATGTGGAGGGCCGCCACCAATCGTGCCTCCGGGTCAGGGACAGCCAAGTCTTCCTCTGTAGGTAATTTAATAGAAGGGTTATACAGGACATCCAAGAAAGTATTAGGCGGCACCGGCTTTCGCTGAGAGCCCAGCCGGCTTAGGGCATCAGCCGCCTCGTTCTTCCTGCGATCAACGTGCTCTACTTGGTAGCCCTGAAAGTGCCCAGCAATGGCATCAACCTCGCGGCGATAAGCCGCCATGAGAGGGTCTTTAGAGTCCCACTTGCCTGATACTTGTTGAGCCACCAAGTCTGAGTCACCGAAACACCTTACCCGGATCAAGCTCATCTCCTTAGCCATCCGAAGACCGTGGAGCAAGGCCTCATACTCAGCCGCATTGTTAGTACAAGGAAACATCAATTGTAGCACATAATGGAACTTATCACCCTTAGGGGAAGCCAATACGACTCCAGCCCCCGAGCCCTCCAACTGCCTGGACCCATCAAAGTGAATAGTCCAATATGTGTTATCCGGCTTTTGCTCGGGCATTTGTGACTCTGTCCAATCATTGATGAAATCCACCAAGGCCTGAGATTTAACAGCAGTGCGTGGCACATATTTCAGACCATGGGGTCCGAGCTCTATAGCCCACTTAGCCACCCTCCCTGTGGCCTCTCTGTTTTGAATGATATCACCAAGAGGGGCGGAACTGACCACAGTGATGGGATGACCTTGGAAATAATGCTTAAGCTTCCGGCTCGCCATGAACAAACCATAAACAAGCTTCTGCCAATGCGGATACCGCTGCTTGGACTCAATGAGCACTTCGCTGATATAATAAACCGGCCGCTGAACCGGATGCTCCTTACCCTCTTCCTTGCGCTCCACCACCACAGCCACACTGACAGCTCGTGTGTTGGCCGTCACATATAGTAATAAGGGCTCTTTATCAACCGGGGCAGCAAGGACTAGGGGCTCTGCCAGTTGCTTCTTCAAATCCTCAAAGGCAGTATTAGCTGCATCATTCCAGACAAAGTTATCAGTTTTCTTCATTAACTGATATAATGGCATGGCCTTCTCAACCCAACGGCTTATAAACTGGCTTAACGCAGCGATGCGACCCGCCAAGCGCTGAACATCATTTATACATGCCGGCTTAGCCAGGGAGGTGATGGCCTTGATCTTCTCCGGGTTAGCTTCAATGCCTCTGTCAGAAACCAAGAAACCCAAGAGTTTGCCTGCAGGAACACCAAAAACGCACTTGGCCGGGTTAAGCATCATCTTGTAAACCCGGAGATTATCAAAGGTTTCCCTCAAATCATCTATCAGGGTTTCCTCCTTTATAGATTTAACCACAATATCGTCCACATAAGCATGAACATTGCGCCCAATCTGGTTATGAAGACAGTTCTGCACGCAATGCTGATAAGTCGCCTGTGCACACTTGAGTCCAAAGGGCATAGATACATAGCAGAAGGCTCCAAAGGGAGTGATGAACGCCGTCTTCTCCCGGTCCTTAACTGCCATTTTAATCTGATGATATCCGGAATAAGCATCCAAGAAACTTAAGCGCGCACAACCCGCCGTAGCATCAATAATTTGATCAATACGGGGAAGGGCAAAAGGATCAGCCGGACACGCCTTGTTTAAGTCCGTGTAGTCCACACACATCCGCCAAGTGTCGTTCTTCTTGAGCACGAGCACCGGGTTAGCTAACCACTCTGGGTGAAAGACTTCAACAATAAACCCGGCCGCCAAGAGCCGGGCCACCTCTTCACCAATAGCTTTCCGCCTTTCCTCATTGAACCGCCGAAGGAACTGCCTGACCGGCTTAATTTCGGATCAACATTGAGAGTGTGCTTAGCGAGTTCTCTAGGTACACCTGGCATGTCAGAAGGTTTCCATGCGAAGATGTCCCTATTCTCACGGATGAACTCGACGAGCACGCTTTCCTATTTTGGATCCAGATTGCACTGATGCTAAACTGCTGAGATGAATCTCCTGGAACGAAATCAACAAGTTTAGTCTCATCAGCCGACTTAAATTTCATTGCTGGCTCATGCTCCATAGTCGGCTTTTTCAGAGAGGTCATAGCTGTTGGGTCAACGTTGTCTTTGTAAAACTTCAACTCCTCTGTTGCACAAACAGATTCTGCATAAGCTGCATCGCCTTCCTCACATTCCAAGGCCACCTTCCGGCTGCCGTGAAGTGTAATGGTCCCATTATGACCCGGAATCTTGAGCTGTAAATATACGTAACATGGCCGTGCCATGAACTTGGCGTAAGCCGGCCGCCCAAATATGGCATGGTACGGACTTCTTATCTTGACCACCTCAAATGTCAATTTTTCCACCCTGTAGTTGTTCTCATCTCCAAAGGCCACTTCCAACTCGATCTTGCCGACTGGGTAAGCCGACTTACCAGGTACCACACCATGGAAAATAGTGTTTGATTGGCTGAGATTCTTATCAATTAACCCCATACGACGAAATGTCTCATAATAGAGGATGTTGATGCTGCTGCCTCCATCCATGAGTACCTTAGTGAACTTATATCCTCCCACCTGAGGAGCCACCACCAGGGCCAAGTGACCCGGATTATCCACCCGGGGAGGGTGATCCTCCCTACTCCACACTATAGGCTGCTCAGACCACCGTAAGTAGCGTGGAACCGCCGGCTCAACAGCGTTCACAGCCCTCTTATGAAGCTTCTGATCTCGCTTACATAGACTGGTGGTAAACACATGATACTGTCCACCGCTAAGCTGCTTTGGATTGGTCTGATAACCTCCCTGCTGCTGTTGATGACCCTGGCCAGACTGCTGATTAAAGCCCCCTTGACCGTTCTGAGGGTTAGAATTTGAGCCGCCGCCCGGGCCATGAAAGCCGCCGGTGCCTGAGCCGCCCCCCGGGCCATTGTAATTCTTAAAGGCCTTCATGATTGCACAATCCTTCCATAGATGAGTTGCTGGCTTCTCTCTAGAGCCATGCCTGGGACTAGGCTCATTCAACAGTTGCTCCAGCGTCGGGCCTGACCCGCCGCCTCGGGGAGGGGGCCTCCCCTTGCGTCGCTGGTTATTACCTTGTGAGCTGGCGTTGGCTACAAACTCTAGGCTGCCATCGGCCTTGCGCTTGCCTCCTCCTTGGTTTCCCGGGTTATGCTGAGGACCCTTGCCATTGCCGTTCTTCTTTCCCTTCCCTGTCCTTTCATCATCTGAAGCGGGGTCCTTGGTACCATCAGAATCGGCGTACTTGACAAGAGCCGCCATCAGTGTACCCATATCATTGCAGTCACGCTTAAGCCGCCCGAGTTTCATCTTCAGGGGCACAAAACGACAATTCTGCTCCAACATTAAGACTGCAGAGCCGGCATCCATCTTATCCGAGGAATGTATTATCTCCTTAACCCGGCGAACCCAATGTGTCGTAGACTCACCCTCCTGCTGCTTCCAGTTAGTCAAATCCACAATTGACATAGACTGCCTACAGGTATCCTTGAAGTTTTGGATGAACCGGGCCTTCAGCTCAGCCCAAGACCCAATGGAATTCGGTGGTAGCCCTTTCAACCAAGTGCGGGCAGTCCCATCTAACATCATGGTGAAGTACTTAGCCATGGCCGCTTCACTGACCTCCAGCAGTTCCATAGCCATCTCATAACTCTCGATCCAGGCTGCGGGTTGTAAGTTTGTCGTGTAATTAGGCACCTTCCTAGGGCCTTTGAAGTCCTTGGGTAGACGTTCATTGCGGATAGCTGGCACTAAACAAGGGACACCCCCAGTCCTTGTAGGGATACCCACGTCGACGGAAGTCGTCGGATAAGCCGGGGGAGTCTGGTAAGCCGTCAACTGAGGCACCTGTTCTGCCTCTTGCCGCGCTCTGTCTTGGCCTGCTGCATGGAAGGCTCCGTTATGAGCCGGGCCATGGCCAGGGGGCGGGTTATGGCGTCGGACGTTACTTGAGCCGGTCGCTGAGATCATGTGTCTAATGTAACTCGGGCTCCGGCCTGGACGAGGGGTCGAGTGGATCCTGTCCCGGCTGTAGGAGTACGCCTCTTGCTACGCCAGTGCCGTCTGAAGGAGTTCCCTGACCCGGCGGGTTTCAATAGCCGTCGGAGAATCGCCGTCAATTGGGAGAGCCGCCAGCCGTGCTGCTGCGGCGACCATGTTCTCCAGCGGGTTGGCATAATGACCCGGTGGTATTGGCACGTACTGAGGCGGGGCAGCGGGCATCTGGGGAGGCCCCATCACTTGTGGCTGAATAGGGGTCCCCGTCCCAGGCACTATGACCCCTGGCGGGTTACTAGACCCTGCCCCTGGCGTGTTGAAGAGGTTTCGTGGATCGTAAACTGGAGGGAGTCGAGATTGGGCCTTTTGATGCCTCCTTCTCAGGACCTCATTGGACGCGTTTTGATCCATCGTGAGCCGGAAGGACTGTGCTTGAATCAACTGGGTTTGGGCGTCGAGAGCCGCCCTTTCCGCAGCCATCCTGATCCCTTCTGCTGCCAGATCCTCCTTAGCTTTCACTAGATCCAACTTTAACTGCGCCACCTCCGCATCATGCTGAGCTTGATCCGCCGGGTCAACCGTGGCGGTTAACAGGGCCGTCATCTTGTCCGTGAGGTCCATTAGCACCCGAGCCGGCGAGGGCACCGGGTTTCCCGCTCCAGCAGCAGGGTTCTGAATAGGCTGTGCACCGGCCATAAAGACTCCAACCTGACTTGGCGGCTCAAACGGGTCCGGAATACTGTCACCATCGGAACAACCCATGAGCCTGCCATCTTGAAGTTGATACAACGAGTTTGACTCATTTGTGGACGACTCGCCGTCAGAGCCGACGGCCGCCTCATCACCAAATCCAGGTCGATCAGAGGCCCCTCCATGGATACATCCCACAAAAGCATGCCTTAAGGCAGGCCGGGCTCGGGCGGGTCGTGCACGCTGAGCCGTCTCGATGAGATCGGCGCAGAGATCCGGCTCAGGGCCCGGCTCACCAATCTTGCCAATGAAAACATGAATTCCGCCGAAGGGGACCCGGTACCCGTACTCAATTGAGCCGGCGTCGGGGCCCCAGTTTGCATCGTCGATGTAGAGCTTGCCGCGACGACTCTTGGTCATCCGGCCCACAACGTATCCCTTGAGCCCTTCGAACCTGCCCTTCAAGAACTCAAATCCGCCATGCGCTGGCCCCACGGTGGGCGCCAACTGTCGTGGAATTGTCACGGCAGATGTCCTTGAGCTAGGACTTAGTCGTGGAGCCATCGCAGCTAGGAAGCTTGAAGGGGTTAAGCGGGACAAGGAACACGAGGGTTTATGCTGGTTCGGCCCCTTACGGTGAAGGTAAAAGCCTACGTCCAGTTGAGGTGGTATTGATTAGGGTTTCGATGACCAGGGAGCTAAACTGCTATGCCTGGCTCTCGACGAGATCTTGCTTGTCCCTAAACCGCTGCCGGGTCGTCCCTTTATATAGGGAGGCTGACGCCCAGCAGCTCTCAGAGTCCCGGCCGGCTCATAAGAGTGTCCGGCTCGGACTCTCAACTATTCTTGCCTTACACTACAAGCTCTACCATAATAACGATTGTAACTACGGGCCTTAAACCATATCCGGGTCTTAAGCCCATCTTTGGCCCACCGTCTTTCAGCTTGGCGCCGGGCTTCTAGAAATGACCATATGAGTAACCCGGCCCCTCCTGGCGGGTGACTCTAAGGTCTATATCCTCAACACGTACGCTTACGCGAGACTGGTTCTACCGACGTGCTTTGCACACAGGTGGCTGGCGGGTGTCAGTTTCTCCAACTTTAGTTGAACCGAGTGTGGCTACGCCCGGTCCTTGAGAAGGTTAAAACAACACTAACTTGACGAACTATTGTTGTGGTTTTGATGGGTAGGTAAGAACGGTTCTTGCTCAGCCCGTAGCAGCCACGTAAAACTTGCAACAACAAAGTAGAGGACGTCTAACTTGTTTTTGCAGGGCATGTTGTGATGTGATATGGTCAAGGCATGATGCTATATTTTATTGTATGAAATGATCATGTTTTGTAACCGAGTTATCGGCAACTAGCAGGAGCCATATGGTTGTCGCTTTATTGTATGCAATGCAATCGCCCTATAATTGCTTTACTTTATCACTAAGCGGTAGCGATATTTGTAGAAGCAATAGTTGGCGAGACGACAACGATGCTACGATGGAGATCAAGGTGTCGCGCCGGTGACGATGGTGATCATGACGGTGCTTCGGAGATGGAGATCACAAGCACAAGATGATGATGGCCATATCATATCACTTATATTGATTGCATGTGATGTTTATCTTTTATGCATCTTATTTTGCTTTGATTGACGGCAGCATTATAAGATGATCTCTCACTAAATTTCAAGATAAAAGTGTTCTCCCTGAGTATGCACCATTGCCAAAGTTCGTCGTGCTGAGACACCACGTGATGATCGGGTGTGTTAAGCTCTATGTCCATCTACAACGGATGCAAGCCAGTTTTGCACACGCAGAATACTCAGGTTAAACTTGACGAGCCTAGCATATGCAGATATGGCCTCGGAACACTGAGACCGAAAGTTCGAGCGTGAATCATATAGTAGATATGATCAACATAGTGATGTTCACCATTGAAAACTACTCCATCTCACATGATGATCGGACATGGTTTAGTTGATTTGGATCACGTGATCACTTAGATGATTAGAGGGATGTCTATCTAAGTGGGAGTTCTTAAGTAATATGATTAATTGATCTTTAATTTATCATGAACTTAGTCCTGGTAGTATTAGCATATCTATGTTGTAGATCAATAGCTCGCGTTTAGCTCCCCTGTTTTATTTTTGATATGTTCCTAGAGAAAACTAAGTTGAAAGATGTTAGTAGCAATGATGCGGATTGGATCCGTGATCTGAGGACTGTCCTCATTGCTGCACAGAAGAATTATGTCCTTGATTCACCGCTAGGTGACAGAACTATTGCAGGAGCAGATGCAGCGTTATGAACGTTTTGACAAAAGCTCGGTATGATAACTACTTGATAGTTTAGTGCACCATGCTTTACAGCTTAGAACCAGGACTTCAACAATGTTTTGAACGCCATGGAGCATATAAGATGTTCCAAGAGTTGAAATTGGTATTTCATACTCATGCCCGTGTCGAGAGGTATGAGACCTCTGACATTACTTTGCCTACAAGATGGAGGATAATAGCTTAACCAGTGAGCATGTGCTCAGATTGTCTGAGTACTACAATCACTTGAATCAAGTGGGAGTTAATCTTCTAGATAAGATAGTGATTGACAGAGTTCTCTAGTCACTATCACCAAGTTACTAGAACTTCGTGATGCACTATAATATGCAAGGGATAACGGAAACGATTCCCAAGCTCTTCGTGATGCTGAAATCGACGAAGGTAGAAATCAAGAAAAACATCAAGTGTTGATGGTTGACAAGACCACTAGTTTCAAGAAAAGGGCAAAGGGAAGAAGGGGAACTTCAACAAGAACGGCAAGCAAGTTGCTGCTCAAGTGAAGAAGCCCAAGTCTGGACCTAAGCCTGAGACTAAGTGCTTCTACTACAAAGGGACTGGTCAATGGAAGCGGAACTGCCCCAAGTATTTGGCGGATAAGAAGGATGGCAAAGTGAACAAAGGTATATTTGATATACATGTTATTGATGTGTACTTTACTAGTGTTTATAGCAACCCCGCGGTATTTGATACTAGTTCAGTTGCTAAGAGTAGTAACTCGAAACGGGAGTTGTAGAATGAAGAGAAACTAGTTAAGGGTGAAGTAACGATGTGTGTTGGAAGCAGTTCCAAGATTGATATGATCATCATTGCACACTCCGTATACTTTCAGGATTAGTGTTGAACCTAAATAAATGTTATTTGGTGTTTGCGTTGAGCATGAATATGATTTGATCATGTTTATTGCAATACGGTTATTCATTTAAATTAGAGAATTATTGTTGTTTTGTTTACATGAATAAAACCTTCTATGGTCATACACCCAATGAAAATGGTTTGTTGGATCTCGATTGTAGTGATACACATATTCATAATATTGAAGCCAAAAGGTGCAAAGTTAATTATGATAGTGCAACTTATTTGCGGCACTGCCGTTTAGGTCATATTGGTGTAAAGCGCATGAAGAAACTCCATGCTGATGGGTTTTTGGAATCACTTGATGCTTGCGAACCATGCCTCATGGGCAAGATGACTAAGACTCCGTTCTCTGGAACAATGGAGCGAGCAACTGACTTATTGGAAATAATATATACTAATGTATGCGGTCCGATGAGTGTTGAGGCTCACGGCGGGTATCGTTATTTTCTGACCTTCACAGATGATTTGAGCAGATATGGGTATATCTACTTGATGAAACATAAGTCTGAAACATTTGAAAAGTTCAAAGAATTTCAGAGTGAAGTGGAAAATCATCGTGACAAGAAAATAAAGTTTTTACGATCTGATCGCGGAGACAAATATTTGAGTTACGAGTTTGGTCTTCAAGTAAAACAATGTGGAATAGTTTCACAAATTCGTGCCACCTGGAACACCACAACATAATGGTGTGTCCGAACATCATAACCATACTTTATTAGATATAGTGCAATCTATGATGTTTCTTACCGATTTACCACTATAGTTTTGGGGTTATGCATTAGAGACAGCTGCATTCACGTTAAAAAGGGCACCATCTAAATCCGTTGAGACGACACTGTATGAACTGTGGTTTGGCAAGAAACCAAAGTTGTCATTTTCTTAAAGTTTGGGGTTGCGATGCTTATAAGAAAAAGTTTCATCCTGATAAGCTCAAACCCAAATCGGAGAAATGTGTCTTCATAGGATACCCAAAGGAGACAGTTGGGTACACCTTCTATCACAGATCCGAAGGCAAGATATTCGTTGCTAAGAATGGATCCTTTCTAGAGAAGGAGTTTCTCTCGAAAGAAGTGAGTGCGAGGAAAGTAGAACTTGATGAGGTAACTGTACCTACTCCCTTATTGGAAAGTAGTTCATCACAGAAACCGGTTCCTGTGACGTCTACACCAATTAGTGAGGATGATGATCATGAAACTTCAGATCAAGTTGTTACTGAACCTCATAGGTCAACCAGAGTAAGATCCGCACCAGAGTGGTACGGTAATCCTGTTCTGGAGGTTATGTTACTAGACCATGACGAACCTACGAACTATGAAGAAGCGATGGTGAGCCCAGATTCCGCAAAATGGCTTAAGGCCATGAAATTCGAGATGGGATCCATGTATGAGAACAAAGTATGGACTTTGGTTGACTTGCCCGATGATCGGCAAGCCATCGAGAATAAATGGATCTTCAAGAAGAAGACTGATGCTGACGGTAATGTTACTGTCTATAAAGCTTGACTTGTTGCAAAAGGTTTTCGATAAGTTCAACGGATTGACTACGATGAGACCTTCTCACCCGTAGCGATGCTTAAGTCTGTCCGAATCATGTTAGCAAATTGCCACATTTTATGAAATCTGGCAAACGGATGTCAAAACTACGTTCCTTAATGGATTTCTAAAAGAAGAGTTGTATATGATGCAACCGGAAGGTTTTGTCGATCCTAAAGGTGTTAACAAAATGTACAAGCTCCAGCGATCCATCTATGGACTGGTGCAAGCATCTCGGAGTTGGAATATACGCTTTGATGAGTTGATCAAAGCATATAGTTTTATACAGACTTGCGGTGAAGCCTGTATTTACAAGAAAGTGAGTGGGAGCACTACAGCATTTCTGATAAATATATGTGAATGACATATTGTTGATCAGAAATAATGTAGAATTTTCTGGAAAGCATAAAGGAGTATTTGAAAGGAGTTTTTCAAAGAAAGACCTCGGTGAAGCTGCTTACATATTGAGCATCAAGATCTATAGAGATAGATCAAGACGCTTGATAAGTTTTTTTTCAATGAGTACATACCTTGACAAGATTTTGAAATAGTTCAAAATGGAACAGTCAAAGAAAGAGTTATTGCCTGTGTTACAAGGTGTGAAATTGAGTAAGACTCAAAGCCCGACCACGGCAGAAGAGAGAAAGAGAATAAAAGTCATTCCCTATGCCTCAGCCATAGGTTCTATAAAGTATGCCATGCTGTGTACCAGATCTATTGTATACCCTACACTGATTTTGGCAAGGGAGTACAATAGTGATCTAGGAGTAGATCATTGGACAGAGGTCAAAATTATCCTTAGTGGAATAAGGATATGTTTCTCGACTATGGAGGTGACAAAAAGGTTCGTCGTAAAGGGTTACGTCGATGCATGTTTTGACACTGATCCAGATGACTCTAAGTCTCAATCTGGATACATATTGAAAGTGGGCGCAATTAGCTAGAGTAGCTCCGTGCAGAGCATTGTTGACATAGAAATTTGCAAAATACATACGGATCTGAATGTGGCAGACCCGTTGACTAAACTTCTCTCACAAGCAAAACATGATCACACCTTAGTACTCTTTGGGTATTACTCACATAGCGATGTGAACTAGATTATTGACTCTAGTAAACCCTTTGGGTGTTAATCACATGGTGATGTGAACTAGATTATTGACTCTAGTGCAAGTGGGAGACTGAAGGAAATATGCCCTAGAGGCAATAATAAAGTTATTATTTATTTCCTTATATCATGATAAATGTTTATTATTCATGCTAGAATTGTATTAACCGGAAACTTAGTACATGTGTGAATACATAGACAAACATAGTGTCACTACTATGCCTCTACTTGACTAGCTCGTTAATCGAAGATGGTTGAGTTTCCTAGCCATGGACATGAGTTGTCATTTGATTAACGGGATCACATCATTAGGAGAATGATGTGATTGACTTGACCCATTCCGTTAGCTTAGCACTTGATCGTTTAGTATTCTGCTATTGCTTTCTACATGACTTACACATGTTCCTATGACTATGAGATTATGCAACTCCCGTTTACCGGAGGAACACTTTGTGTGCTACCAAACGTCACAACGTAACTTGGTGATTATAAAGGTGCTCTACAGGTGTCTCCGAAGGTACTTGTTGGGTTGACGTATTTCAAGATTAGGATTTGTCACTCCGATTGTCGGAGAGGTATCTCTGGGCCCACTCGGTAATGCACATCACTATAAGCCTTGCAAGCATTGTAACTAATGAGTTAGTTGCGGGATGATGTACTACGGAACGAGTAAAGAGACTTGCCGCTAACGAGATTGAACTAGTTATTCAGATACCGACGATCGAATCTCGGGCAAGTAACATACCGATGACAAAGGGAACAACGTATGTTGTTATGCGGTTTGACCAATAAAGATCTTCATAGAATATGCGGGAGCCAATATGAGCATCTAGATTCCGCTATTGGTTATTGACCGGAGACGTGTCTCGGTCATGTCTACATAGTTCTCGAACCCGTAGGGTCCGCACGCTTAAAGTTCGATGACGGTTATATTATGAGTTTATGTGTTTTGATGTACCGAAGGTAGTTCGGAGTCCTGGATGTGATCACGGACATGACGAGGAGTCTCGAAATGGTCGAGACGTAAAGATCGATATATTGGATGACTATGTTCGGACACCGGAATGGTTTCGGGGAGTTTCGGGCATATACCGGAGTACCGGGGGGTTACCAGAACCCCCCGGGGAGACTAATGGGCCTATTGGGCCCTAGTGGAGAAGAGGAGGGGCGACCAAGGGCAGCCGCGCGCCCCTTCCCCCCCAGTCCGAGTTGGACAAGGAGGGGGGCGGCGCCCCCCTTTCCTTTCCCCCCTCTCTCCTTCCCTCTCCTCTCCTACTCCCACTTGGAAGGGGGGAGTCCTACTCGGTGGGAGTAGGACTCCTCATGGGGCGCGCCTAGGGTGGCCGGCCCCCTCCCCCTCCTCCACTCCTTTATATACGGGGAGGGAGGCACCCCTTGGAGACACAACAAATTGATCTCTTGGATCTCTTAGCCGTGTGCGGTGCCCCCCTCCACCATAATCCACCTCGATAATATCGTAGCGGTGCTTAGGCGAAGCCCTGCGTCGGTAGCAACATCATCATCGTCACCACGCTGTCATGCTGACGGAACTCTCCCTCAAAGCTCGGATGGATCGGAGTTCGAGGGACGTCATCAAGTTGAACGTGTGCAGAACTCGGAGGTGTCGTGCGTTCGGTACTTGATCGGCCGGATCGTGAAGGCATACGACTACATCAACCGGGTTGTGCTAACGCTTCCGCTTTCGGTCTACGAGGTTACGTGGACACACTCTCCCCTCTCGTTGCTATGCATCACCATGATCTTGCGTGTGCGTAGGATTTTTTTTGAAATTACTACGTTCCCCAACACGATGGCCCTGGGGGTGAAGCGCCTCACCATCAGGGGCAACTCGCAGCACCTCGTCAACTTCTCCAACAAGGTATATGAGCCGAGGGACGAGCACATGGAGGCATACCTCGCGGAGGTACACAAAATGGAAAGCAGTTCCTGGGCCTGGAGCTGCAGCACGTGCCCCGCGGCACCAACAAGGAGGCCGACGACATCGCCAAAAGGGCATCCGAGCGCCAGCCCCAAGAGCCTGGCGTCTTCGAGGAGCGGCTCTTCAAGCCCTCGGTAGCACCTCCGCCTTCGGGGTCGGCGCCACCTCGGGAGGAACTCCGCCAGCCAGCAACCTCGGGAGCCCCTGCCTGCGGCCCGACCTCGGGGGCGCGCCTGCTCCTGGCGCTCGAGCCTCAGGAGGGGTGCTGGAGCGAGGAGTTCAAGGCATACCTGGTGCAAGGAGTGCTGCCGGAGAAAGAAGAGGACACAGAGCGTGTAGCCCGGTAGGCTACAACATATTGCATTCAGGACGGTGAGCTTTACAGGAAACGGCCAAATGATGTTTCTTTGCGGTGCATATCCAGGAAGCAAGGGAGCGAGCTGCTAGCTGACATACACGCCGGGGACTGCGGGCATCATTCGTCGTCGTGCACCCTGGTCGGTAAGGCATTCCGCAGCGGGTTCTACTGGCCCACGGCACTCAATGATGCGACCGAGCTGGTGAGGTCCTGCGAGGCTTGCCAATTCCACGCCAAGCAGATCCATCAGCCAGCTCAGGGCCTCGAGACCATCCTGCTCTCGTGGCCATTCACGGTCTGGGGGAATGATATCCTAGGCTCGTTCCCTCGAGCGCGTGGGGGCTACCGCTACCTCTACGTCGCCATCGACAAGTTCACCAAATGGGCGGAGGTGGAAGCCGTCTGCACCATCCCGGCCGGATCTGCGGTCAAGTTCATCAAGGGTCTCGTGAGCCGGTTTGGGGTCCCCAACCGCATCATCACCGACAACGGCTCGCATTTCACTAGCAACCTCTTCAAGACATATTGTGCTAACCTTGGAACGCAGATCTGCTACGCTTTGGTGGCACACCCCAGGAGCAATGGCCAAGCCGAACGTGCCAACGCGGAAGTCCTGAGAGGCCTCAAGACCAGGACCTTCAAGAAGAAGCTAGAGGCCTGCGGCAGGGGTTGGCACGACGAGCTCCAGTCTGTGCTATGGTCAATCCGCACCACCGCCACCAAGCCAACAGGCGATACCCCATTCTTCCTCGTCTACGGAGCAGAAGCGGTTCTCCCTCACGAGGTCAAGCATCGCTCCGCGTGGGTCCTGGCGTTTGATGAGACGCAGCAGGACGCCACGCGGGGGATGGACCTTGTGTTGGGGGAGGAACGCTGATACATCTCCGCCGTATCTACTTTTCCAAACACTTTTGCCCTTGTTTTGGACTCTAACTTGCATGATTTGAATGCAACTAACCCGGACTGACGCTGTTTTTAGCAGAATTGCCATGGTGTTATCTTTGTGCAGAAACAACAGTTCTCGGAATGACCTGAAACTTCACGGAGATTCTTTTTGGAAATAATAAAAAATATTGGGGAAAGAATCTAGGCCAGGGTCCCACACCCTTTCCACGAGGGTGGGAGGCGCGCCCCCCTGCCTCGTGGGCCCCCTGGAGCTCCACCGACCTCAACTCCAACTCTATATATTCGTGTTCGGGGAGAAAAAAATCAGAGAGAAGGATTCATCGCGTTTTACGATACGGAGCCGCCGCCAAGCCCTAATCTCTCTCGAGAGGGCTGATCTGGAGTCCGTTCGGGGGTCCGGAGAGGGGAATCCGTCGCCATCGTCATCATCAACCATCCTCCATCACCAATTTCATGATGCTCACTGTCGTGCGTGAGTAATTCCATCGTAGGCTTGCTGGACGGTGATGGGTTGGATGAGATTTATCATGTAATCGAGTTAGTTTTGTTAGGGTTTGATCCCTAGTATCCACTATGTTCTAAGATTGATGTTGCTATGACTTTGCTATGCTTAATGCTTGTCACTAGGGACCGAGTGCCATGATTTCAGATCTGAACCTATTATGTTTTCATGAATATATGTGAGTTCTTGATCCTATCTTGCAAGTCTATAGTCACCTACTATGTGTTATGATCCGGCAACCCCGAAGTGACAATAATCAGGACCACTCCTGGTGATGACCGTAGTTTGAGGAGTTCATGTATTCACTATGTGTTAATGCTTTGGTCCGGTACTCTATTAAAAGGAGGCCTTGATATCCCTTAGTTTCCATTAGGACCCCGCTGCCACGGGAGGGTAGGAGAAAAGATGTCATGCAAGTTCTTTTCCATAAGCACGTATGACTATATTCGGAATACATGCCTACATTACATTGATGAATTGGAGCTAGTTCTGTGTCACCCTATGTTATGACTGCTACACGATGGACCGCATCCGGCATAATTCTCCATCACCGATCCAATGCCTACGAGCTTTTCACATATTGTTCTTCGCTTATTTACTTTTCCGTTGCTACTGTTACAATCACTACAAAACCCAAAAATATACTTTTGGCACCGTTACCGTTACTTCCATACTACTTTGCTACTAAATACTTTGCTGCAGATACTAAGTTATCCAGGTGTGGTTGAATTGACAACTCAACTGCTAATACTTGAGAATATTCTTTGGCTCCCCTTGTGTCGAATCAATAAATTTGGGTTGAATACTCTACCCTCGAAAACTGTTGCGATCCCCTATACTTGTGGGTTATCTAGACTATTTTTTGGCGCCGTTGCTGGGGAGCATAGCTCTATTCTTTGAGTCACTTGGGATTTATATCTGCTGGTCACTATGAGGAACTTGAAAGACGAGAAAACCAAAATTTATCCCTCAACTATGAGGGGAGGTAAGGAACTGCCATCTAGCTCTGCACTTGATTCACCTTCTGTTTTGAGTAAGCTTGCGACACCTAAACCTGCTTCTGCTATTAATTCTGATATGTCGCATGTTATTGATGATGCCACTTCTGCTATGCATGATACTTACGATGAAACTACTTCTATGCTTGATAATACTGTGCCACTAGGTGAATTTCTTGATGAACAACTTGCTAGGGCTAGAGGGAATGAAATTATTGAAACTGATAATATTGATGAAAGTGATGATGAAGATTCTCCCCCTAAATATGAATTTCCTATTGTGCCTGAGGGTTATGTTATGGATGAAGAAACTGCTAGAGACTTTCTTGCTTGCAATGATAGAGGTGATCTTAAGAAATTATTAGCTAAGTTGAAACAAAAATCTCTGAATGCTAGAATGAAGTATGATCCTGCTTATGCTACTTCACCTATCTTTGTTACTGATAAGGATTATGAATTCTCTGTCGACCCTGATATAATTACTTTGGTTAATCTGATCCTTTCTATGGCTATGAATCTGAAACTGTTGTGGCACATCTTACTAAATTAAATGATATAGCCACCCTGTTCACTAATGATGAGAAAACTCGCTATTATTATATCCTTAAAATATTTCCGTTCTCATTAAAGGGTGATGCTAAGATATGGTTTAATTCTCTTGATCCTGGTTGTGTGCGTAGTCCCCAGGATATGATTTATTACTTCTCTGCTAAATATTTCCCTGCTCATAAGAAACAAGCTGCTTTAAGGGATATATATAATTTTGTGCAAATTGAAGAAGAGAGTCTCCCACAAGCTTGGGGGAGGCTTCTCCAATTACTTAATGCTTTGCCTGATCATCCTCTTAAGAAAAATGAAATACTTGATATCTTTTATAATGGACTAACTGATGCTTCCAGAGACCACCAGGATAGTTGTGCTGGTTGTGCTTTCAGGGAAAGAACTGTTGATCAAGCTGAAATTCTATTGAATAATATGTTGACCAATGAAAATAATTGGACACTTCCTGAACCAACTCCTAAGCCAACTCCGAAGAAAAGGGGTGTTCTATTTCTCAGTCCCGAAGATATGCAAGAGGCAAAGAAATCTATGAAAGAAAAAGGTATAAAAGCTGAAGATGTTAAGAATTTACCTCCTGTTGAAGAAATACATGGTCTTAATTTACCGCCTGTCGAAGAAATGCATGGCCTTGATAACCCGACACAGGTAGTAAAGGTAAATTCTCTCTATAGATATGATAAAGCTGAAATCCCTCCTACTAAGTTTGCTAGCCAATGCTTAGATGAGTTTGATAATTTTATGATTAAGCAAGAAGATTTTAATGCTTATTTTGGTAGAGAATTAAAATGCAATGCTTATATGATTGAACACTTGAGTGATTATATGTCTAGAGTTAAAGGTGAACTAAAACTCATTAGTAAACATGCTTCTATGCTTACCACTCAAGTTGAACAAGTACTTAAAGCTTAGAATAATTTGCTCAGTGAATTGAATAGTAAGAATAATGACTTTGCTGTTAGAGTTGCAACTAGAGGGGGTAAAGTGACACAGGAACCTTTGTATCCTGAAGGTCACCCTAAGAGAATTGAGCAAGATTCTCAAAGAACTAATGTTGATGCACCTAGTCCTTCTAAAAGGAAGAAAAAGAAAAATGATAGGACTTTGCATGCTTTTAGTGAACCAGTTGTTGACACACCTGAGAATCCCAATGATATTTCTATTTCTGATGCTGAAACACAATTTGGAAATGAACATGAACCAAGTGATACTGTTAATGATGATGTTCATGTTGATGCTCAATCTAGCAATGATAATGATGTAGAAATTGTACCTGCTGTTGATCTTGATAACCCACAATCAAAGAATCAACATTATGATAAGAGAGACTTTGTTGCTAGGAAGCACGGTAAAGAAAGAGAACCATGGGTTCAGAAACCCATGCCTTTTCCTCCCAAACCATCCAAGAAAAAGGATGATGAGGATTTTGAGCGCTTTGCTGAAATGATTAGACCTATCTTTTTGCGTATGCGTTTGACTGATATGCTCAAAATGAATCCTTATGCCAAGTATATGAAGGATATTGTTACAAATAAAAGAAAGATACCGGAAGCTGAAATTTCCACCATGCTTGCTAATTATACTTTTAAGGGTGGAATACCAAAGAAGTTAGGAGATCCAGGAGTACCCACTATACCATGCTCCATTAAAAGAAACTATGTTAGAACTGCTTTATGTGATCTTGGAGCCGGTGTTAGTGTTATGCCTCTCTCATTATATCGTTGACTTGATTTGAATAAGTTGACACCTACTGAAATATCTTTGCAAATGGCCGATAAATCAACTGATATACCTGTCGGCATTTGTGAGGACGTGCCTGTTGTGGTTGCAAATGTTACTATTTTAACGGACTTTTTTATTCTTGATATTCCTGAGGACGATAGTATGTCTATTATTCTTGGAAGACCCTTTTTGAATACTGTAGGGGCTGTTATTGATTGCAACAAAGGCAATATCACTTTTCATGTTAATGGCAATACGGTGCACTTTCCGAGGAAACAACCTCAAGTTCATAGTATAAACTCTATTGGAAAAATCCCATCAATTATTTTTGGAGGTTTTGAATTTCCTCTTCCTACTGTCAAGAAGAAATATGATATTCTTATTATTGGGGATGTGCATATCCCCGTTGAGGTAACATAGTGTTATTCAAAATTTCTCCGGTTCCATGATATTCGAAATGAGTTCGTTAACAAGACCTGATCAACCTTGTTAGTGGATTCCTTTTGATGAGCATGAGATGGATGAAGTTAGAAAGCACAACCTTCTATACCCTCCTTTTACTTTCTGTTATTTAGATTAAATAAAGCAAAAATAGTATTTTCTGTCAGTTTTCTGAATTATTCGTGCAATAAAAAATACCCCGAAAATAAAAGTTCTCCAAATGCCCTGAAATTTAAATATGATTTTTTCTGGAATATTTGAGAATATCTAGCACTGAGAACACAGCAGGGGGAGCAAGCACCTGGCCACGAGGGTCCAGGGCGCGCCCCCTGCCTCGTGGGCCCATGGTGGCTCCCCTCCACTTATTCCTGCACCCACACACTCCTTCTTCCTCCCAAAAAAATCACCAACCAGCTCAAGCATGAGTTCTTGCTCATTTTGCTGCGTTTTTCGATCTCCTTGCTCAAAGCAACTCTTACAAAACTGCTTTGGGAGATTGTTCCTTGGTATGTGACTCCTCCAATGGTCCAATTAGTTTTTGTTCTAGTGCTTTATTCATTGCAAATTTGTGCTGCCTAGGTGACCATGTTTTTGAGCTTGCATGACAAATTTATATGGTTCCAAGTAGTTCTAATGCATAATATAGTCTCTAGGCACTTGTGGGAGTAGTTGCTATCAATTTTGTTGAGTTTGGTTCACTTTTATTTTGAGTTACTAATTTTTTTAGAAATTTTTAGAAAATGATGAAGATATTTTTGAGGGCTTCTTCGAGTCGAAGCTCGAAGGATAAGCAAAGTGAAGAAGAAGAGAGGCCCAAGTATAATCTCCCTCGCACCGCGGAAGTTCGGCTGTGTGAATGGCCTTGTGATGATTTCTTGAGAGCAGCCGGGATTTATGATGATTTTTATGAGTTGGCTAATAATGCAGGCCTCACGGACTTCCTCCGCGACCAACGCGAACAGTATCTCTTACTCACCAATATCTTTGTGCAAAATTTTCATTTCCATTCTAGGAGGTCTCCACCTTCGGTGGATTTCTATTTATATGATGAGTATAAGGAGATGCCCCCCTTTGAATTTTGTGAGGTTTGCAAGTTGCCTTTTCCGGGCAGCGTGGAGGAACCACATCGTGACGATGTGGAGGGGTTTATTGATACAATTGTTGTAGGGGAAACTAGGAAAGTTTCCGATGCAAGAATCACTAGCATACATTTTCCTGTTTTACATTATTTTGCATTATTTGCTAGTAGATGCTTAATTGGTCGCGGAAACTGTGGCAACCTAAGTGCCCCTGATATTGTTATTTTGTGCCATGCCTTATTTCGTGATGACACATTTAGTATCGGCGCTATTGTTGCAAAGCGGTTAAACCTTAACCGTACTAAGGGCCCTATCTTGGGAGGCATCTTCGCCTCGCGCCTCGCTGCATACTATAACATACCTATTAGGCATTATGAGAAAGAAGAAAAATTGCCGCCTCCTGTTTATCTAGATTATAAGAGTATGGTAGCACATGATTTTATTGTTAAGAATAGGGAAAAGGCGCTTAAGTACAAATTAATATTTGGTAAAAATCACCCTGAGACTATTACTCTGCCTGCTCCTTCCTTGTTTGATTTGTCTGCAGGCAAGTACCTTGTTCCGCCGGAGACTATTCGCACCTACCTAAACCCCGCATCAGCTACAGAGCCAGAGCCGGAACCACAATTTGATCCTCCACGATAGTCTGATTACCAGTGGGATCATGAGGTGATTGCCAACCAGTGGCAATCCGAGGCTTCTTCTCAGTACGACCCCAACTACAACTTTGGATATCCGCGAGGCCAGCCGTGGCAATAGACCAACTTAGGCCAAAAGCCTAAGCTTGGGGGAGTACGTATTTCCCACCGACATTACATTTATGTTCACACACTCATTGCTAGTTGTCGGTGCTCATACTTTTTCATTATACTATCCATGCTAGTTTATTTTCCTTTTTATGCTTTCTTCTTGTGTGTTTGAAAAACCTTAAGAAAAACAAAAAAAATTAGTTGTAGCTTTTAGCTAGTTTACTTTCTGTGTTGTAGTAGTAATAATTAAAAGGAAACCCAAAAATATTTCTTGTTCTTCTTTTGCTTGTTGGGAGCTGTCTGTATCTTCCATGCTAGGCGGGTTATTCTCAAGAGGAGTGGACTCCGCTCCTCACTGACGAGAAAATGGTTGTTCACCGGGATGCCCAGTCCCATGCTTTATGCAAATCAAATCAAAATAATTGCAAACAAAACTCCCTCAGGATTGTTGTTAGTTGGAGGCACCCATTGTTTCAGACAAGCCATGGATTGATGCTTGTTGGTGGAGGGGGAGTATAAACTTTACCATTCTGTTTGGGAACCGCCTATAATGTGTGTAGCATGGAAGATATCGCCATCTCTTGGTTGTTATGTTGACAATCAAAGTATGCCGCTCAAAATATTATTTATCTCTATTTCAAAATCGAGCTCTGGCACCTCTACAAATCCCTGCTTCCCTCTTCGAAGGGCCTATCTGTTTACTTTTATCTTGAGTCATCACCCTCTTATTAAAAAGCACCAGCTGGAGAGCACTACTGTCATTTGCATCCATTACTATTAATTTATATTGGGTATGACTATGACTGGATCTCTTTTACCATGAATTACAATGTCTAGTCAGTCCTTGATCTTTAAAGGTGCTCTGCATTTATGTTTTGCGGTCTCAGAAAGGGCTAGCGAGATACCATCTTGTTATATTATATCATGATTGTTTTGAGAAAGTGTTGTCATCCGAGATTTACTATTATTACTCGCTAGTTGATTATGCCATTGACATGAGTAAACATGAGACCTAAGTGTTATTGTGAATGTGGTTAGTTCATAATCTTTGCTGAAAACTTGAATGCTGGCTTTACATATTTACAACAACAAGAGCAAACAGAGTTTGTAAAAGTTTTTCTTTATCACTTTCAGTTTATCAACTGAATTGCTTGAGGACAAGCAAAGGTTTAAGCTTGGGGGAGTTGATACGTCTCCGTCGTATCTACTTTTCCAAACACTTTTGCTCTTGTTTTGGACTCTAACTTGCACGATTTGAATGGAACTAACCCGGACTGACGCTGTTTTCAGCAGAATTGCCATGGTGTTATCTTTGTGCAGAAATAAAAGTTCTCGGAATGACCTGAAACTTCACGGAGATTATTTTTGGGAATAAAAAAAATTGGCGAAAGAATCCAGGCTAGGGGGCCCACACCCTTTCCACAAGGGTGGGAGGTGCGCCTGCCCCCCAGGGCGCGCCCCTACCTCGCGGGCCCCCTGGAGCTGCACCGACCTCATATCCAATTCTATATATTCGTGTTCGGGGAGAAAAAAAATCAGAGAGAAGGATTCATCGCGTTTTACGATACGGAGCCGCCGCCAAGCCCTAATCTTTCTCGGGAGGGCTGATCTGGAGTCCGTTCGGGGCTCCGGAGAGGGGAATCCGTCGCCATCGTCATCATCAATCATCCCCCGTCACCAATTTCATGATGCTCACTGCCGTGCGTGAGTAATTCCATCGTAGGCTTGCTGGACGGTGATGGGTTGGATGAGATTTATCATGTAATCGAGTTAGTTTTGTTAGGGTTTGATCCCTAGTATCCGCTATGTTCTGAGATTGATGTTGATATGACTTTGCTATGCTTAATGCTTGTCACTAGGGCCCGAGTGCCATGATTTCAGATCTGAACCTATTATGTTTTCATGAATATATGTGAGTTCTTGATCCTATCTTGCAAGTCTACAGTCACCTACTATGTGTTATGATTCGGCAACCCCGAAGTGACAATAATCAGGACCACTCCCGGTGATGACCGTAGTTTGAGGAGTTCATGTATTCACTATGTGTTAATGCTTTGGTCCGGTACTCTATTAAAAGGAGGCCTTAATATCCCTTAGTTTCCATTAGGACCCCGCTGCCACGGGAGGGCAGGACAAAAGATGTCATGCAAGTTCTTTTCCATAAGCACGTATGACTATATTCGGAATACATGCCTACATTACATTGATGAATTGGAGCTAGTTCTGTGTCACCCTATGTTATGACTGTTACATGATGAACCGCATCCGGAATAATTCTCCATCACCGATCCAATGCCTACGAGCTTTTCACATATTGTTCTTCGCTTATTTACTTTTGCGTTGCTACTGTTACAATCACTACAAAACCCAAAAATATACTTTTGCTACCGTTACTGTTACTTCCATACTACTTTGCTACTAAATACTTTGCTGCAGATACTAAGTTATCCAGGTGTGGTTGAATTGACAACTCAACTGGTAATACTTGAGAATATTCTTTGGCTCCCCTTGTGTCGAATCAATAAATTTGGGTTGAATACTCTACCCTCGAAAACTGTTGCGATCCCCTATACTTGTGGGTTATCAAATGCCGCCGTGAAGCCACACTGCGAGCGGTAAGATACCAGCAGGCGTTGCGACGGTATCACTGCCGCAGCGTCCGCTCCAGGACGCTCGAGGTGGGCGACCACGTCCTAAGGCAGGTGCTCTCCAGGGAAGTGCTGCATAAGCTCTCACCAATGCGGGAGGGCCCGTTTAGGGTTTCCCACGTCTCCAGGCCTGGCACCGTGGGCCTGGAGACGCAGGACGGGGTCCCCATCCAGAACGCTTGGAACATCTAGCACTCCGGAAATTCTACCCATGAAGCAAGGCCCAGCGCCTGTGAAGCAAGGCCCAGTGCCTTTGAAGGTCTCCGCTTGTGACACTCTCATGTAATAATGAGTGGGGCTGTACACGCCCCGGAGTCTCCGGAGTGCCGCCCTC
Organism: Triticum aestivum; assembly: GCF_018294505.1. NCBI lineage: Eukaryota > Viridiplantae > Streptophyta > Magnoliopsida > Poales > Poaceae > Triticum > Triticum aestivum. The sequence goes on along the minus strand of NC_057802.1, from coordinate 184,158,846 downwards.
GGGCCTCGGGGGCTCCCTCCCACGTCCTAGTGGCAGCACTTAGCTCCGCGCTAGTGAGAAGACTAGACTAGGTGTCGGACGCAGCTGTTCATTTGCTTTCCGTAGTTGGTTTGCCCCTTTTTTATGGAATTTTGAGTTCTGGTGTTCTCTGTCGATTGCTCGGCTGGGTTTTCCTTTCCTTTTGCTGCCTTTTCGCTCGTCCCTTGTTTTACGCCTGGGAGGGCGGCAGTTGCCCGACGCTCTCCCTCGCGTGCCTCGCGCAAGGGCTCGGCAGGTGTATGCGCACCTGGGCTAGCCCAACCGCGGACACACCTCGCCGAAGTTCTGTCGCTCGAGAGCTCCGGCTCTCCTAATCTTCGCAAGGTGCCCTCGATTGAGCTCGTGCTTGGTGCTCCCTCCTAAGTCCGTGCCCCACGGGTACCGCTACGTGGTGCACCCGGCCGTGACCAACCCATGGCTGAGGCCTCGCACAGAGAAGGATAAGCACCCAACGGATGACCTAACAATTTTTGCAGCTTTACGATGACTTACGAGGTCAACAGCTCCTGAGCCGGCGGCTGAGAGGTGTCAGCAAGGCCCAGAAGCCGCACCACGAGACGTGAAACTACCCCGGGTGCACCAAGCTAAGTTATTCCCCTGCACCTACATGAAGCACGAATGCCACAACACGACACAGGAACGATAAACATAACATAACGACTTGGAAATCACAGTTCGTTACACGCCCTTGCAGGGCCCCATACTTGTTTCTTTTTTAAATGCAGGAAGAAAGAAAGGAACAAGAAAAAAGCGACGCACGCACCCGCAGCAGCTCGCGAGGGTAGGCCCTCGGCGCCTTCCTGGACTCAGCCAGACCCCTCCTCGCGCTTCACTGGGGCGCGGCGACGAGACGACCCGCCACTGCCCTCGAAGCGGGCACGGAGGCGTGGCGGCTAATCGTAGCCGCCGCTGCTGGAGCTGCCGCCGGAGGAGGGGCTACCGTAGCTGGACGAACCATGGCCGGCGCCGAGGGCGAGTTCATCTTCCCCCTCGTCACGGATGTCGCCAAGGCCGAGCACCTCGCCACCGTCGTTGTCCTCAGGGCAGCATCCGACGCGGCGACCATCTTCCCCGAATACCCTCACATAGAGGGTCGCGTCGCCGTCATACTTGAAGTGGAGGGCGCACCGCCTGCCCAAGCCGCGCGCGCGGGCGAACGTCTGCCAACCGGGGGCCAGGGCGACGGAGACCTCCACCACAACCCACGAAGCCTTACTGCAGCAGCCATCCGCCTGCAGCCCGAGTCCGCCTGTACCCGTGGCCGGCAGTTCGCCGGCGAAGGAGCATGGGAGCTGAAGCTAGGTGCTGGCCAGGTTCTCCGACCACACGACAAACTCCGGCAGCACCTCCACCGAGTGGAAGCGCGACCGGGGAGGCCGCGCGACCATGGCGCGCCTCCCTTCATCGACGGGGCTGCCGCGACCTGGGTGGCCCCCACCGCGCGAAGAAGCGCCGCCACGCGGCCACGGCGGGGGTCACGACGTGCTTGCGTGCGCGATTGCGTCCCCTCTTAGGCGGTGGCGAGTCGGGCCCCTCCTGGCGGGCTTTCCCTTTCTCTGCGGCCGAGAACCTCTTCATCGGTGCCATGGGTGTTGCTGCTAGCAGTGAAGCAAGGAAGAAGAAGCAAGCGGAATGGGAAGAGATGGGCGACGGGGGCTCCGCCCCCCTCCCCATTTATAGCAGGAGAAGGCCAACCGACGACCCCCACGATCGCAGGTAATGATGGTTTTTTCTGCATGCACCAGGGGCTTGTCAAGTTGGGCAGATGCCGAGGCAGCGTGGGGAAGCGGAGACGCCCACGTCCCATCAGTCGCCACACGTCAATCAAGGCCGCAGGCGGTTGGGGCTTGCGGCGCTTCGCACTTGCCCCTTGGCTTTGCCTCGAAGCCAAGTCCGAGGGCGCCTTGGCACGGGGGCTACTGTCGGCATTCTGGGAACGGGGGTCCCCAGACTTGCCTGCCTGCGGCCCGCGGCGTGGCTCCTCTAGCGGCCTCGTATGGCCCATCTTCACCGGCAAATACTCAAGACCCTCGCGAGGCGGACGACACAAGACCTCCTCAGGGGCAGCCTCACCAGGCTGGCTCGCGAGGAGCAGAGAGATCAAGCCGAGGGGCACCTCGTGAGGTTCCCGTGATGACCAAGGCCAGGAGGGCGCTAGCAGGCGCAGAGTACTCATTTCCTCTTTGGTGCTAAAGGAGCAGGTGCAGGCGAGGAGTCCCGAGGCATCAGGGAAAGGTTTCCATATTGGTGCAACGAGACCAAGACCAACAAGACGGCAGAACGGAGGTCACCACGGATCCCACGGCGTCGTCACCACCAGAGCCTTTGGCAGGCGAAGACCACCTTTTGTCAGGATAGCTTGTACTAGATGTCCCCCTTCAAATTGGCCGTTGTGGGATCCCTTCCCGCCTAAACATTTGGGAAGAGGACCCGGGGCTCTATAAATAGGACTAGCCACCACCATAGGAGGGGACGGATGATTCAGAGCATCCCCAACCACACAAGCTCACTGAGCTCAAGAACACCTCTCCTCAGGAGGCTATTCTTCCCTTGTACTTGTTCATCCTCAGCCTACAAGGCAATCCACCACACCACACTGGAGTAGGGTATTACACCACATCGGTGGCCCGAACCAGTATAAACTCTTGTGTCCCTTGTTCTTTGGGATTCGGCGAGCTGAGCTTTGAGATCGCGGTGAGAGTGTGAGCTAGGGGGAGAGAAATCTTCACGCGCACCCCAGAGTTTGAACCACAAGGGTTTTGCTGGAACCCGTAATCCGACAGTATGCGAGGCGTTCCTCCGCATCCCCCCACTTCGGCCTATGGCTCAAGGTTTTCCATGTGAAGCCGGAAGTGGTGGATGGTCAGCACGCGGATTGTGGAGGTGCAATGGTGAGCAAGCTTCCCAATGTCACCTGGCCCAAGGGCACCTTCGTGGAGACCGTGAAGGGATGGCAGCAGGAGTGGTTCTATGTCACGGAACCTCGTGAGTCCACATGGGCCGCTCCCTCCGAATTCAAGTCCGGGCCTCCAATGTGGCTGACATCCTGGCTCAACAAGGGCCTGGACTAGGCGTCGTCCGACGAGGTGACGACGCTGCAGAGGCGCGCCAAGAGCATGGTAGTCAAGAATACCAGTCTTGCTAGCGGGATCCAGGTGATGCTCTTCCGCTGGATTCTCTCTTGTCAGGCGCGTCAAGAGTTCATGTGGGAGTTCAACCCGGCCCGTCCCCGGACCCTGCAGCGGTTTTTCGGCGCGAAGCACGAAGACATGTGGAAGCTGCTTTTCAAGACCCAGAAGTCGTGGCCGGAGACAACCGAAGACCTCGGCTACGACTGCACCCACGCTGCAACCCCCATAAGTTCTTTGATAACCTTACTTTGCAAGTCCAAGGAGCATACTAAGCTCCCCATTCTCTCCGCAGGGCTGGACGAAGAAAGCGGGATGGATTCACTGTCCGGCTTCGCTGCCCGAAGACCCAACTATTCCTCTATTGACGAGGATGCTGGTCCCAGCGCCATACCAGGTGCTGGAAAAGAAGGCCAAGAAGAAGGGCCAGGAGGCCAAGAGTGGCCTCCGCTGTAAAGGTGTTTCGGACGTAGAGTCCGAAGACACCGAAACTCTCTCCTCCCCCGACGAAGAGGAACAGGAGGAGGAAGAGAGCAATCCCCCCCCTAAGGGGGAGAAGAAGAAAAGGGCAGCTTCCGCTGATCTAGAGGCGGAAGCGTCCAAGAAAGGGAGAACCTCCCTTACAGATGACTCTGAGTCGGACACTGAGGAGTGGTGCCCCTGGCCGAAGCCCCTGGCCGGATCATAAGTACTCAAAGGTATATATATATATATATATATATATATATATATATATATATATATATATATATATATATATATATATGGCTTCTTTGCCTTGTGGTTGTAATATGTTAAATTGTGCGCTGCAGTGCGATTCATGTCCTCCCCCAGCGATCTTCATCTTCTGGGAACTCGTTGGGTCCGAACATGATGGAGAGCGAGTCACCTCCACCAGCCTCCTCCCCCACTGTTGCGGATAACACCGAGGTGTTGTCTCGAAGGACCCTTCCGGGACAGGGAGAGGTGCAGGAGGCTGCCAAGACGGCGCCAAAGGGTGATACCCCTGCAGCCGAGAACATGGGGGAACCGACCGCCATGGAGACTAGAGACGGGGGCCATGTCCAGTTTGTCCCCCAACCAAATGTCATTCCGAAGACCCACACGGCTCCGGCGTTAGATGAGTAGCCTCCTTCGAAAGAAGGGGGCGCGCCCACCCCACCGGCGACTTCTGTCAATGCGGAGGTGCCGGACACTCTGATGGGGGCGCTTCAGAGCGCCACCATTGTGGAAGAGCATCGTACCCTTATGGGTACGGTGATTGCAAAGGTTCAGTCCGCGAAAAGCGGATTGAATGAAGCCTACACTAGCCTTCTAAGTGGCTTTGAGGTATGTGAAATAATGCTTTTTAGCTATGTATAAGAGGAACGCATGTGTATAGATAGTAGCCCCTGAGACTCTGTTCGGTGTTCACAAAGAAAAGCCAAACAGAGGATCTGATAATTCATCTAGGATATTAACATACATATCTGTTTGAAAAACAGGTTGTGATGCAGGCGTCAGCTTCCCATGCTGCCGAAGCGTCCGAGCTGAGGCGGAACTTAGAGAAAAAACAAGGTATGTAAAACCGAAAACATGTATGAAATGAGATCAACTCTGAATTGTTATCTTAATGAGCTTTTATGATAATGCTCGTAGCTGACGCGGCGGAGGTCGAGACCCTCAAGAACGCGCTGGCCGAAGCCAAGAAGGAGGCAGAGGAGGAGCGAGCCTCCCGCCTGAAACATGAATCACGGGTGGAGGAAGTCCAACAAGAGCTCAAGGATGCCATAGGCAAATGTAAGTCCTTAGAGCACAAGATTTCGGAGCAAAATGCCGAACTTGCTAAGGCACTACAAAGTGCACAGGAAGCCCGGGCCGAAGCCCAAAGCGCTATCCGGGAGATCGAAGAGGCAAAACAGATTGCAGCGGGTAAGGCCTTTAACATGCAGAGAAAATTCGTGAGAAAAAGGTATATCTTGCTAACCCGGATTTGGAGTTCTCCAGGAGCGTTCGGACCTGCCTCGGAGTATTGCTGATGCTGCAGAGTTCTTCTGAGCCGAAGAGGGGAGTTCAACGGAGAAGCTATTCTGGTCGCAGTACCTTGCGGCAGAGCATCCCGTGCCCCTCAGCGATCAGCTGAAGCAGTTGACCGAACTGCATAGGGTAGCCGAATTGGCCATGAGGGATGTTATAATCCGTCTTTGGCCCGCCAAACCCATGCCCAGTAGCTACTTCGGTCTCATGAAGCGGCTGTTCGGTTCCTGCCCTCGGCTTGATGCCGTAAAGCGGTCGGTCTGCATCGAAGGTGCACGGATGGCTTTTGCCCGTGTCAAGGTGCAGTGGGCGAAGATGAACGCCGTCAAGCTTGCAACCGAGGGACCGCCCGCCGGCAAGGAACACCGCACGCCGGAGCGGTATTTCGATGATGTCCTCGAAGGATCCTGCATTGTAGAGGGCCAGTGCTCGAAGGACATTATTTTTGAATGAATGTAACTTGACTGTCCGAACTATGTATTATGAAACAAGCTTATGTATAATATGTTTTTTGTCTTATCTTAAATTTTTTCCTCCTGTGCGGCCGTTAATGATATCTGAGAGTTGGCTAGTCATCGGCTTCAGCCCCCACGTAGGTAGTACGGGGGTGTTCGGAATAGCACCTAAACACACTTGACCCATCAGGATTGGTCCGTGAAGGAGGTGTTAGTGCGGCAAACCAGGCAATCAGACTATGTGGCTTTATCGCTCTCACTTAGCCATAAGAGTTTGACAATGAGGTTGTAGGCGCAGCCCCTGGTGTGATTCAATTATCTGAACTTGGGTGTTGTGGATGCGTGACCGGGCGAAGACCGGTCCCTCGCATAATGCGGAAAAAATCGCAAGAGATTTGTAATTAGTCTCCGAATTGCTGACCAGCTCTCGCCGCACCATGGCAGTCAGTTTTCGGCTTTTTCTACTGAGGTGTTTATCCGGATGAGCCGGAAACACAATCACAGTAGTTCTCCCTTTACTGCCTTAGCAGAACAAGCGGAATGTAAGACAATAACCACAGGAGCCGGGCAACCCAACTATTGACCAAAGACATGATCCGGAGCCGATGCATATAATGCTTAATCCGTGACGCCGAATTGTACTAGAAAAGTGTTCGGACTTACTATTATTTATTGAAGCCATGTACGTGGCCAAATGGAGCCCCTTGCAATTTAAGTTGAGCCGAGGTGTTCGTGGCAACATGACAAAGAAGAGGGAATACAGATTAAGGAATAAGCCAGCACCGAGTAGGTTGGGCGAAAAAACTGTTTCCATTATAGTCTGCTTGATACGTCAAAATGTATTTTTACAAATAATTCTATAAGCATCGAGGCTATTTTACATGCCGAGCACGAGGAAAAGCTGCATATGGGTCCTAAAGAAGAAGGCGACGATCTTGAAAGATCCTTTAGATGCTCTGCCACGTAGCTACGTTGCTTTTTCCCCTTGGCGTAATATCCTTCGAAAGGATCAACAATCGGGTTTTCATGACGGGCTTAGAAAAAGGCCCTTGGTACCGCCGAAAGATGACGTGAGTTGTAAGGAACCTGTAAAAATAAAAATAAGGGGAACAGAAATATCAGGGTGCAGATAGGGTCGAGCCGTATTCTGGACTATATCTTAACTATGCCTCCATTGTTCCCATGGTATCTTTAGCGCGTAGTGATGTACGCGTGGTACGTATGCCGCAATTCGGTTGGGGCCGCGACGGAGGCCGAATTGCTAGTCGAGCTCCTAACGGGCTGGACTATCATGCTCAGGGGTAGTCCGGACTCGTTTGATAGTGTCCGGGGACTTGGCCGCCGATGTAATAGTTGGCTTGATAAGGCCACCCTATATTTCCGCTGCCAGGGACGCGCTGTGCTCCTCAGTACGGAGGGAGCGTTCCATGTTTCCATTGACTGTTATAACACCGCGTGGTCCGGGCATCTTGAGTTTGAGATAGGCATAGTGCGGGACCGCATTGAAGCGAGCGAACGCGGTTCGTCCGAGCAGTGCATGGTAGCCACTGCGGAAGGGGGCGATGTCAAAGATCAAGTCTGCGCTGCGGAAGTTGTCCGGCTAACCGAAGTCGACCTCCAATGTGATTGAGCCCGTGCAGCGGGCCTCTACAACAGGTATTACTCCTTTAAAGGTAGTTTTAGTGGGCTTGATTCTTGATGGATCAATACCCATCTTGCGGACGGTGTCCTGATAGAGCAGGTTAAGGCTACTGCCGCCGTCCATGAGGACTCGCGTAAGGTGGAATCCATCGATGATTGGGTCGAGGACTAATGCGGCCGAACCTCCGTGACGGATACTGGTCGGATGGTCCCTGCGATCGAAGGTGATCGGACAGGCCGACCATGGGTTGAATTTTGGGGCGACTGGCTCTATTGCATAGACGTCCCTTAGCGCGTGCTTGCGCTCCCTCTTGGGGATATGAGTGACGTATATCATATTCACCGTTTTGACTTCAGGGGGAAATTTCTTCTGTCCCCCTGTTTTCGGTGCGCGAGGTTCCTCGTCATCATCCTCGCTGGGCGACCCTCTCTCCTTATGTTCGGCATTTAACTTGCCGGCCTGTTTGAAGACCCAACAACTTCTGTTGGTGTGGTTGGCAGGCTTGTCAGGAGTGCCGTGGATCTGGCAAGGTCGATCAAGTATTCGGTCCAGGCTTGATGAACCGTCTTTGTTTCGTTTGAATGGCTTCTTCCGTTGACCGGATTTGGAGCCACTGAATCCGGCGTTGACCGCCGTATCCTCTGTATTATCATTGTTGCTTCGACGCTTATGTTTGTTGCGTCGGGGCCTTCCGCTGCCGTTTCTATCTTCGGAAGTGCCAGGGTCGCTGGTACTGTTGCTGATGCGGGCTAGCCAGCTATCTTCGCCCGTGCAAAAGCGGCTCATTAGTGCTGTAAGGGCTGCCATGGACTTCGGGTTTTCCTGGTCGAGGTGTCGGGCGAGCCATTCGTTGCGGATGCTGTGTTTAAAGGCCGCAAGGGCTTCGGCGTCCGGACAGTCAACAATCTGGTTCTTTTTAATTAGGAACCTGGTCCAGAATTTCCTGGCCGACTCTCAGGGATATTGGACTATATGACTGAGGTCATCGGCATCCGGTGGCCGGATATAAGTGCCTTGGAAGTTGTCTCTAAAGGCATCTTCCAAGTCTTCCCAGCTTCCAATAGAGTTTTCTGGGAGGCTGTTTAACTAGTGCCGAGAAGGCCCCTTAAGTTTTAGGGGAAGGTATGTGATGGCGTGTAGATCATCACCGCGAGCCATGTGAATGTGGAGAAGAAAATCTTCAATCCATACTGCGGGATCTGTTGTGCCGTCGTACGATTAAATGTTCACGGGTTTAAACCCTTCTGGGAACTGGTGCTCCATTACCTCATCGGTGAAGCATAGGGGGTGTGCGGCGCCTCTGTATCGGGCCATGTCACGACGTAGTTCGGATGAAGTCCGTATGCGGTTTTCGGCCCGGGCGTGGTTATGCTTGTCGCGCCAGGCTTGATAGTCGTCTTCTCGCGCCGCGACACGCCCCCGCGATCCGTAGATTGATCTCGTCTGACCTGCTCTATTTTCCAGGTCCTGTCGTAGGTCATATGTGTATCCCCGAGCTGTTGTTTCTCTGCTTTTACGGCGAGGTGGTGCGGGCTGGTGTTCGGCTTGAGTTGTCGTTCTGTCCCAGCCACGTGGTGGTCGGTCGGGTCCGTCAGCCATGTTACACGCGGGTGGTATAGGCTCCAGCGCCTCATCGTCGAATTGGGGTAGCAGCTTACGCTTCGGGTAACTCTTTGTTGGGCGTTCGAGGCCGTATTCTTCGGCTGCCAGGACATTAGTCCATCTGTCGTTGCGCAGATCTTGGTCAGCTTGAAGCTTCTGCTGTTTCTTTTTTATGCTTCTTGCCGTGGCTATTAGCTGGTGCTTAAAGCGCTCTTGTTCGAGGGGTTCCTCTGGCACGATAAAATCTTCGTCGCCGAGGCTCACGTCGTCCTCGGAGAGTGGTAGATAGTTGCTATCCTCCGAGTCTTCGTTCCCTGCTTGCTCATCAGGGTCGACTTGCCCGTCCTCCCGATCATCCTGTTCGGATGTTGGTTCGATGGGGTCTTTTTGGTCTTCGGCGTTCTCCAAAGTATCATTGTTTCTGGTGCCGCTATTGCTGTCTTTTTCGTGACGCGATTTAGAGCGGCGCCACTGACGTTGATGTTTCGCTGGTATCTCAGGAGGTTTATCCTCGACTGGGTCCTTCTCCTCATCGCCGTCGCCTTCTTTAGGTGTGTCCACCATGTACACGCCGTACGAGGAAGTGGCCGTCCAGCGTCCGGTCAACGGCGGATTTTGGGCCTGCTCCTCTCCGGCATCATCATCCATATCGTCGATGTCTTCGGAGGCATAGTCAAGCATGTCGGTTAGATCCTCGACAGTGGCTATAAAGTGGGTGGTGGGTGGAAAGTAAAATTCCCTATTTTCAGCCCCTAGCCCGGGTTGGGCGCAATTCGGAAGCGGTTCCTCTGTGATGGCGAGGGATCGCATTAAGTCCAGAGCCTCGTTTAAGAGCGAGGTTTGGACGGGGACCGAAGTGCCCTGGTCGAGCTTCCATGACGCGGACTTCGAGGGTTCGGAGCTAGTGTCCGGAGAAGAGCCCAGCTTTGTGATGACTGCCGGTGGCGCTATCCTCTCCAGTTCTCCAGTGTTGAGCTCTATAGCCGCAGAGAGTCCGGCGGGCTCTAGACTCCCGTCTTCAGACCCAAGTGAGACTCCTATGTCATGTGCCTTACTAATGACCTCATGTTCAGAAAAATGCAAAATAAAGCATTGCTTATTAACTGACATACCTGTCTGAGTCTCGACGTCCCTAAGCTTGGAGGCCCTCATAGCACGCCCAAGCTGAAAGTCGTCGGCATCTGGCTGGTCCTGAACCCGGCTGCTGACACGCCTGCCAGACAGCACCGGGTCCGGATGTCCACCAAATGCGATCACCTCCTCCTTAGTCCAGACCCGTGGTGACTGGACCGACTCCACGAGGCCTTCTGGCCTGGAAAGTACAGGTGAAGGGGAGGAGGGGGGTCTGGCGCCTCCAGAGCCTCCTCCCATATCTCCCACCGCCTACAGAGACGCTCCAGCTAACGCCAGTGAAGACGGTGCCGGAGAAGAACGCGCGAGTGAATCGGGGGCCACCCGCCCATAACTCACCCTCGTCGAGGAATCCTCCACACGCCTCGCCGGGGTCTGAAGCGCGTGCACCAGCGTCGGCGCATGACTCACCTGGGCCTCCTGCCCAGTCACGTTCGTCCGCCCCTCGTCGTCCATCCTCGGCCTCGGGCTACGCGCTGAACTCCACGGACCAGAGACAGCCCCAACTCCGCTGTCAGGGACCCCTCTGTCAGTGTCAAAACCGACAGATCTCGGGTAGGGGGTCCCGAACTGTGCGTCTAAGGATCGAGGGTAACAGAAGGCAGGTGACACAAACCCAGGTTCGGGCCTGCTAAAATCCTCAAAAAATATGCGCTCGACAGGGTTCGATCTCAGGATCTCGCGTACCTGTGCGAGCATTTCTAGCCAAAGAAGCTAACGCCCGATCTTGACACCATACTATCGCGAGACTATAAGAACTAAAGACAGCGTTAAATCTGAAACTTTTAAAATTTCAAACATGAACATTTTTCAAAAAAGGAATATTTTTAGAAACACTAACCCTTTTCAAATCCGTGAACAAACTTTTGAAAACTCAACTATTTTGAAAAAGGCGGAATTTTATTGAATCTGTGAACAAGGATTGAAATTCTGAACACGATTTGAAGACGTGAACAGATTTCTAAAATAATAACATTTTTTAAAACAGGAACGTTTTCTCAAACTCATAAACAAAATTTGAGAAAGCAAACATTTTTTTTGAATTTGCAAACAAATTTTGAAAACATGAATTTTTTTGTATGTGTGAACAAATTTTAACAGGAACAATTTTTGATTTCCAAACATTATTTGAATTTCTGAACAAATATAACAAAATTGAAAACTTTTGCCAAAAATGAACAGTTTTAAATCTCACGAATAAATTTAAACATGTCAAAAAAATTGGAAACACAAACATTTTTAAAAAATTGCAAATATTTTTTAACTTGAAATGTTTTTGTTCTTTTTTACAAAAAAAACAAATATGAATATTTGACGAAAATGGGAACACTTTTCAAATTATGTGAACAATATTTATGGAAAATCCATCCTACCACCCGGTGGTTGTTATCCCACATATCTAATATACTATCATGTGGTACTATATATATTATTTTATTATTTTAAATATGTTCATATACTATATCTAAGATATTTCAAAGCAAGTTAAATGAAAAAATTGCATATGAGCCTATAGTTTTTGTTATATTTGTGAAATACGTAAATATTTATACGTAAAAAAGAGTATACTCACAACATGGTACATACTACCTAAAAAATAGTATATATACTACCTAATCATTGTTATATACTACATACTACACGTACATACTCTCGGTTTCGATAGATACTACATACAACATACAAAACGCAAGTGGTGGTAACTACCACTGCTTATAGGAAACATTTGTCATATATATATATATATATATATATATATATATATATATATATAGTGATGCTATTCATCACCCAAGGTGCAAAATAAGTTATTCTTCACCCGAGGTAACCTTACGACTATTTCATAATTAAATTACATTTGGATTCAAATAGTAACATTCCTATTGATTCACTACGGAAAAATTGGCATAAAAAAATAAATATATAGGTCATAAGACAAGAAAATTTGCAGTTTATGTGTATTTTACACTATGTTTTTACATTTGTAATTTTACATAACATAAAATATTTTTTACGACGATTACATATTTTCTTACGGTCTGTTTTTACGTCATAAATAAGACATAACTTACGGAACGTAAAATTATGGTGCATTGATGGAATAGCTATTTCTCACCCAGGGTGACAAATTATATATATATTTGTTGAATATGTTTATAAAACGGGAACATTTTCTGAAACTAATAACAAAATTTGAGAACGTCAATAACTTTCGGAAAAGCGCACATTTTTTAATAAATTTTGAAAATGAGATTTTTTTTTGAAATCCCTGAAAAAATTTCAACCACGAACATATTTGGAAATCATGGACAAAATCTTGAAAACAAGAACAATTTCTTAAATTATGAACAAATTTAGAAACCAAGTACATTTTTTGAAATCCCTGAACCAATTTTCAAAAACAAACACATTTTGAAATCATGAACCAAATTTTGAAAACAAGAACAAAATTTGAAACATGAACAATTTCTGAAATTATGAAAAAACTTAGAAATAAAGAACATTTTTTGAAATTCCTGGAATTTTTTCTGAAATTGTGAACATTTTAACCATGTTTCAAAAAATGTCCAGGAATTTCAATAAATGTTATTGAATTCTAAAATTTGTTCACAATTTCAGAAATTTTTCATGTTTCAAATTTTGTTCATGATTTCAAAATATGTTCGTGTTTGAAAAATAGTTCATTGATTTGAAAAAATGTACTTGATTTCTAAATTTGTTCATAATTTAAGAAATTGTCCATGTTTCAAAATTGTTCTTGTTTTCAAAATTTTGTCCATGATTTCAAAATATGTTCGTGCTTGAAAACATGTTCATGGATTTCAAAAAAAATTCTTATTTTCAAAATTAATTAAAAAATGTGCGCTTTTCCGAAAGTTATTCACGTTCTCAAATTTTGTTATTAGTTTCAGAAAATGTTCCCGTTTTATAAACATATTCATAAAAATATATATTTTTTCCGAAAATGTTAGGGTTTTCTCAAAATATTGTTCAAATAATTTGAAAAGTGTTCCCATTTTCGTAAAAAATTCATATTTGTTTTATTTTTCTAAAAAAGAACAAAAACATTTCAAGTTAATTTTTTTTTCAAATTTTAGAAAATGTTTGTTTTTCCAAAAAATTGTTTACATGTTTAAATTTGTTCGCGAGATTTAAAAACTTTTCATTTTTGCCAAAAACTGTTCAATTTTGTTAAATTTGTTCAGAAATTCTAATAATGTACGCAGTTTTTCAAAATATAGACTATTTTTCAAAAAATTTGAACAAATTTCAGGTTTGAGAACAATTTTTTTGGAATGTTTCAAACATTGTTTGCAATTTTCAAAAAATGATCGTTTTTCAAATTTTGTTTGGTACGTTTTTCTTTAATCGAAATCACATCTTTAAAAAGTTGTTCATCACTCTAAAAAAATGTTCCCGTTTAAAAAGCATTTGTTAATAAATTAAAAAATGCTTCTCTTTTTTAAAAGTGTTCAGAAGTTCAAAAAATGTTCGCATTTTGTCAAAACTTGTTCATGATTGTGAATTTTTGTTCGGAATTTAACAAAATGTTCATATTTTTTCAGGATTTGTTCACAAATTCAAAATTTGTTCCTGTTTTTAGTTTTTTTAACAATTCAAAATATTGTTCACATTTTCAAAAAAAGCTTGTCTGTTTTTATCAAAACTGATCGCAATTTTTAAAAATGTTCCTGTTTTTAAATATTTGTCCACAACTTCAAAATTGTTCCTTTTTTAAATTTGATTACACATTCAAAAAAATACTAAATTTTTTGAAACTCGTGTGTGTTCGCAAAAAAGTTCTTACATTTTAAAAATATATTCAGAAATTACAAGAAAAGATCAAAAAAGAAAAAATAACCGGATCTGGTGATGTGACTAGTTCTATAGTATTCGCATTGCCATATCACCGCAAGCATCAATCAGGCGTTGTGGTTACGTACCTCGCTCAACAAGTGCGCGGTCGTGAGATAGATTCCTCGCTGAAGATTCGCGTTTTTCTTTCATTTTTACACTGCTCGCTGCCTGTGTGGGCCGGCCCAGTCGGGGGGCGCCCTGTGCGAAGCCCCGAATGGTTGCCGCTGCCAGTACAAACAATAGATTTGCCATGCAGCATATCATAAGTTTACCAAAAATGTTTGTAAAAACACGCAAATAAAAGAACTCGGTAATTGCGATTATAGTGTGAACAAAACAAAACAATTGTCATGTGCAAAATAAAAAAGTGCAAATAATTTGAAAAAAAACCATGTTTAGGAACCAAGGAAGAGAAATGTTAAAATGCCATGAGAATATATGAAACATTATTGAAACAATACAAAAATCATGTGTGACAAAAATGGCACAATTAAAAAATTGCCATGATTTGAAGAAAAATAAGTCTTTGTTGGTTACATGGCAAAATTGTTGATATTAATGCCATGACAAAAAATTAACATGTACTAAGAAAAATAAAAAACACCATGCTACATAAATTGAAATTGTCATGGTTTAAAATTGTGAAAATGACATGGTCTAAGATAATGCCATGCTACACAAAAATACTTCAAAATAGCATGTCACAAAAAATTGTCATGCTACAAAATTAATTAGCATTGCCTAACTAATAAATTTTCCGTGGTATGAATTGTAAAAGTACCATGGCCTAATGAATAAAAATGCCATGGTGCAACTAAAGAAATTTCCGCGATCTAAAGAAATAATGTTTCCATGGTACATAATTTAGGATTACCATGCTCTTATTTTTAAAAATGCCATCCTCTAACTAAACAAATTGCCAGGGTACCTAAGATAAAACTATCATGTTCTAAAATAATAAAAATGCCATCGTCTAATTAGTGAAATTGCCTTGTTGCCTACAATAAATTTGCACATGGCACTGCTAGCCTGAGTTGGAAACATTTTATGATCTTATGATGATTATCCACATAATTGCCATGAGAAGCAAATTTCCATGGAAAATTTTAGAAAAAATCATGAAAAAAATGACGTGTGAAAACATCCATAATAACTATGCCATGATCTAAAGCATAATATTACCAGGGTTACAAGAATTCAAAATGCCATGGTCTAATTTGAAAAATTGCAGCATGTAACTAATACAAATGCCATGGTCTAATTTGAAAAATTGTCATCATGTAACTAATAAAAATGCCATGGTGCCTAAAATAAAATTACCATGTTCTTAATAGTAAAAATACCATGGTATGATAAAAACTGACATGGTGCCTAAAATAAAATTGCACATGGCAAAAAATCATGATTCAAAACATTTATATGATGTTGTGGTGATTATCTATGTGATTGCCACTATCAAGCAAGTTGCCATGTGAGCACAATCAAAACAATCATACAAAAAATGCCATGCGGTCATTTCAAAACATTCATACTATTGGCCCCAAGGAAAAAGAGTGTGTATACACTTTGCCATACAAAAAAGTTGTCATCACAAAAGAATATGGAGCTACCCTGGTGGCAATAAATTAAGTTTTTGCCATGTCAACCAAACCCCCCAGGATTTAGAGACATGGTACTATATAGTTGAGTTGCCATTGCCTTATATTTTGAGTTTCCATCACGACATATCACTTACAAAAAAATGCCATGTGAACACAACCAAAACTTCAGTAAACAATGCGGTCGTAAACATATTACCTATAATAAGAAAACAATTCTACAAATTTCCAAGGGGATGGAAAATGCCATGGCAAAAAATTAAACTTATTGCCATGGCAGTTTACAGGTTCTCTTCATCGCAACATATCATCTACAAAAAAATAATGCCATGCGACCACAACCAAAATTTTGTAAAACTGCCATCATGCTATAAAGCAAACATATCACTTATAGTCCAAGAATTTTTTCTAGAAATTTCCATGGGAATAAAAAATGCCATGGGAAAAATGAAAACTAATTGCCATGGTAGATTGCAGGTTCTCAGATAAGCTAAATTGTGCAATTTACTATGATCTCCAAAGAAGAGGGGCGGGGCATTCATGGTATACACATTGTAATTATCATGGTTTCAAAAAAAATACCAAAGTTTCTAGAAAATGCCATTGTTGAAAACATGCTTGTTCTTCCCTTTGTTCTTGTTCTATTGGTGTCTTTGCACCACATTGGCGCTAGGCTGAACTTCACCTCCTTTCTTAATAGTTCATTTAGCCAGAACTTCCTCTTCAAGATAAATAGATGCTATCATATTTTCAACTGATATCTTTCGCCTCTTATTTTTTACAATTGTGCTGCTACTTGTGATCTGCGTTGGGATTTTCCCGAAGAGGAGAGGGCGATGCAGTACAGTAGAGATAAGTATTTCCCTCGGTTACGAAATCAAGATTATCAATCCTGTAGGAGAACCAAGCAATGACTTGTTAGCAATACCTGCACACAAACAAAAAATCCTTGCAACCCAACACACAAGGGGTTGTCAATCCCTTGACGGTAACGAGCAAGATTAAATTGTATAGTTATTGATAGATATATCAAACAAAAATACAAAATAAAACAAATAAATGAAAAACGCAGCAAGGTATTTTTGGTTTTAATATATAATAGAAGATAGACCCGAGGCCATAGTTTTCACTAGAGGCTTTTCTCTTGAAAATAGCATACGGTGGGTAAACAAATTACTGTCGGACAATTGATAGAAAAGCAAATAATTATGAAGATATCCAAGGCAATGGTCATATATAGGCATCATGTCCAAGATAAGTACACCGAAATGATTCTGTATCTACTACTATTACTCCACACATCGACCGCTATCCAGCATGCATCTAATGTATTAAATTCATGAGAAAATGGAGTAACGCCTTAAGTAAGATGACATGATGTATACAAGACGTATGAATAAACCCCATCCTTTTACCCTTAATAGCAACGATACATACGTGTCATGTCCCTTTATGTCACTAGGACTGAGCACCGTAAGATCGAACTCATTACAAAGCACCTCTTCCCATGTCAAGATAAATCAATCTAGTTGGCCAAATCAAACCAATAAATCAGACAAGAAATACGAGGCTATGGTAATCATGCATAAAAGAGTTCAAACAAAACTCAAATAATATTCAAGGATAGATTTGATCATAAACTCACAATTCATCGGATCCCAACAAACACACCGTAAAAAATCATTAGATCGAATAGATCTCCAAGAAGACCGAGGAGACCATTGTATTGAAGATCAAATAGAGAGAAGAAGCCATCTAGCTACTAACTATGGACCCATAGGTCTGTGGTAAACTACTCACACATCATCAAAAGGGCAACAAGGTTGATGTAGAGCCCCTCTGTGATTGATTCCCTCTCTGGCAGAGTATCGGAGAAGGCCTCCAGATGGGATCTCGTGGTTTTGGAACTTGCGGCGACAGAAAAAGTATTTCGGGTGTCTCTCTGATTTCACGGGAATATTTGAGTATCTATAGAGGTGGAATTAGGGTTTGATGTGCCACAAGGGGTGCACAAGCCTGGGGGCGCCCCCCTAGGACTTGTCGCTCCCTCATGGCTCTTTTGGCCTCCTCCCGAACCATCTAGGGTCTCTTCTGGTTCAGAAAAAAATAATCCAAAGTTTTTTTTTCTGTTTGGACTTCGTTCGATATTGATTTTCTGAAAAACAAAAAACATGCAAAAAATAGCTACTCGCACTGGGCACTAAGTTAATAGGCTAGTCCCAAAAAATGATATATAATTGCACCTAATGACATATAAAACATCCAAAATTGGTACTATAATAGCATGGAACAATAAAAAATATGGATACGTTGGAGACGTATCAAGCATCCCCAACCTTAATTCCCTGCTCGCCCTCGAGTAGGTAAATGATAAAAACAGAATCTTTGATGTGGAATGCTACCTACCACATTCATCATATAATCTTTTCTTTTGTAGCATGGATGTTTAGACTTGAGTGATTCAAAGCAATAGTCTATAATTTGATATGAAAATATCAATACTCAAGTATACCAGCAAGGAACCATGTCTTTCAAAATATTAACGCTAAAGAAAGTTATCCCTAGCCCATTATGCTCAGTCATTGGTCCATTCATGAAACACACTCAACATTAGCTACATCCAATGCACAAGTATGACAATAGTGTTCTCTAATTGGTTCTTTATAAGAGAAGATGGAGACTCAAACAAAAATAAATATTTCATAAAAGTAAATAGAAAGTCCCTTCGCAGAGGGAAGCAGAGATTTGCAGAGGTGCTAGAGCTCAAAGCTTAAATTAGAGATAAAATTATTTTGAGAGGCATGCTTTTCCTGTCAACGAAAACGACCGAGAATTCCCAATATCTTCCATGCTAGACAAATTATAGGCAGTTCCCAAACAGAAAGTAAAGTTTATTTCCTTTCGACCATTCTTTCACAATCCATGACTAGCCGTATGCATGGGTTCCTTCCATATCAACACTTTTCAAGGAATTTATTATTATTATTTTCATTTCGGGACCGGGCATCCCTATTACCTGCCACACTCTCGTGCAATGATAAGTGAATAAACACTCATCGTGAGAATTACCTAGCATGGAAAATATTGGCCACCCCTACCGCTTCATGAGCGGTACGGGCACACAAAACAAAAATTCATTTTGAAAATTTAGAGTTGGCACATGCAAACTTACTTGGAACGACATGTAAATACCGCATATAGGTAGGTATGGTGGACTCATTTGGTACAACTTTAGTTTTAGGGAATTGGATGCACAACCAGTATTTCCGCTTAGTACAAGTGGAGGCTAGCAAATAGATTGAGAAGCGACAAACCAGAAAACGAAAACGGTCATAAACATGCATCGAACATAACTAACATTGAATAATGCACCATAAGTAGGATGTAACTTCATTGCATTGAAGGAAATATGCCCTAGAGGCAATAATAAAGTTGTTATTTATATTTCCTTATATCATGATAAATGTTTATTATTCATGCTAGAATTGTATTAACCGGAAACTTAGTACATGTGTGAATACATAGACAAACACAGAGTATCCCTAGTATGCCTCTAGTTGACTAGCTCGTTAATCAAAGATGGTTAAAGTTTCCTAACCATAGACATGTGTTGTCATTTGATGAACGGGGTCACATCATTAGAGAATGATGTGATGGACAAGACCCATCCGTTAGCTTAGCATAATGATCGTTAAGTTTTATTGCTATTGCTTTCTTCATGACTTATACATATTCCTCTGACTATGAGATTATGCAACTCCCAAATACCGGAGGAACGCCTTGTGTGCTATCAAACGTCACAATGTAACTAGGTGATTATAAATATGCTCTACAGGTGTCTCCAAAGGTGTTTGTTGGGTTGGCATAGATCAAGATTAGGATTTGTCACTCCGAGTATCGGAGAGGTATCTCTGGGCCCTCTCGGTAATGCACACCACTATAAGCCTTGCAAGCAATGTGACTATGAGTTAGTTACGGGATGCTGCAGTACAAAAGGAGTAAAGAGACTTGCTGGTAACGAAATTGAACTAGGTATGATGATATCGACGATCGAATCTCGGGCTAGTAACATACCGATGACAAAGGGAATAACATATGTTGTTATTGCAGTTTGACCGATAAAGATCTTCGTAGAATATGTAGGAACCAATATGATCATCCAGGTTCCGCTATTGGTTATTAACCGGAGATGTGTCTCGGTCATGTCTACATAGTTCTCGAACCCGCAGGGTCCGCATGCTTAACGTTCGATGATGATTTGCATTATGAGTTATGTATTTTGGTGGCCGAAGTTTGTTCGGAGTCCCGAATGAGATCACGGACATGACGAAGAGTCTCGAAATGGTCGAGAGGTAAAGATTGATATATTGGAAGGTAGTATTCAGACACCGGAAGGGTTCCGGAGTGTATCGGGTACATACCGGAGTACCGGAGGGGTTACCGGATCCCCCCCGGGGAAAGATATGGGCCATAGGAGGGAGGCTAACCAGCCCACAAGGGGCTGGTGCCCCCCATAAGGGAGGAGGCCGAATTGGTTTAGGGAAGGGGGCGCCACCCCCCTTTCTTCTGCTACTCCCTCTCCTTTCCTCCTTTCCACCTCCATGAGAAGGAAAAGAGGGGGGGCGAATCCTACTAGGACTAGGAGTCCTAGTAGGACTCCCCCCTTATGGAGCGCCCCTAGGGCCGGCCTCCTCCCTCTCCCTCCTTTATATACGTGGGCAGGGCACCCCTTGGAGACAGATCAATTGTTCTCTTAGCCGTGTGCGGTGCCCCCTCCACAGTTTACTACTCCGGTCATAGCGTCGTAGTGCTTAGGCGAAGCCCTGCGCGGATCACATCACCATCACTGTCACCATGCCGTCATGCTGTCGGAACTCTCCCTCGACCCTCTACTGGATCAAGAGTTCGAGGGACGTCATCGAGCTGAACGTGTGCTGAACACGGAGGTGCCGTGCGTTCGGTACTAAGATCGGTATCGTGAAGACGTTCGACTACATCAACCGCGTTAAACTGACGCTTCCGCTTTAGGTCTACGAGGGTATGTGGACACACTCCCCCCCTCTCGTTGCTAAGCATCTCCTAGATAGATCTTGTGTGATCGTAGGAATTTTTTTGAAATTGTATGCTACGTTCCCCAACATGCATAACTATTGACTTTACGTGCATGCATAGGGAATCGCAAACCTTAACACCATTTTTTACTAAAGCACAATTACTCACTAGCATAACTCACATATTATCATCTTCATATCGCAAAACACTTGCAAGGAATCAAGCTTATCACATCCAATGATCTATATGAAAGTTTTTATTATATCCCTCTTGGATATTCATCATATTGGGAGCAAATTCATATCCTGTGCAAATTAGCATCACTATCCTCAACTCTCAAAAATATATAAGTAAAGCATGAGAGTGTAAACATTTCTTCAAAATTTAGTCTTATCAACTCTCAAAATAATATTAGTGAGGCATGAGAGTGTATTTCTTTAAAATATAACCACCGCCATGCTAAAAAAGATATAAGTGAAGTACTAGAGCAACTGCCTAGCTCAAAAGATTTAAGTGAAGCACATAGAGTATTCTAACAAATCATGATAAGGGTGTGGCTCTCTCAAACAAGTGTGTTCAGTAAGGATGATTGTGAAAAAGTAAAAAGAAAACAAAGCAAAGACTCATATAATACACGACGCTCCAAGCAAAACTCATTATATGTGACGAATAAAAATATAGGTCCAAGTAAAATTACCGATAGTTGCTAGAAGAAAGAGGGGATGCCTTCTAGGGCATCCCTAAGCTTAGTTGCTTGGGAGTGCTTGAATATTACCTTGGGGAGCCTCGGGCATCCCCAAGCTTAGGCTCTTGCCATTCCTTATTTCTTCATCCATCGTGATCTCATACAAAACTTGAAAACTTCAATCACACAAAACTCAACAAAACCTCGTGAGACCCGTTCGTATAATAAAGCAAATCACTACTTTAAGTACTGTTGCAAACCCATTCATGTTTTATTTTTGCATTATAGCTACTGTATTCTAACTTCTCCATGACTTATACCCCTCGATACAATCCATAGTTTCATCAAGACAAGCGAAACAATGCATCAAAAACAAAATCTGTCAAAAACAAAACAGTCTGTAGCAATCTGAATGTGTCCCATACTTCTGTAACTCCAATTTTTTTGAAAAATCAAGACAACGTGGAAATTTGTATATAAATCATGTTTAAAAATTTCAGAATCAGAAAAGTTTAACAATTCTGCTACTGGACGCAAAAGTTTCTGTTAATGCACAGAATCAAAGCAACTACCACCCAAATCATCCCAAAGGCTTTGCTTGGCACACACACTAATTTACACTAAAACACAATCATAACAGTAGCATAATTGTGTGCTTATTGAAAAACAACAAAGGATTTTTTAAAGGATAACTATTGGGTTGCCTCGCAACTAGCTCTATTGTTTTACGCCCCTAGCTAGGCATAATGCATAGTTTCAAGTGTTGTCATATTTGGTTTTAGTTCCATAGGTAGCCCTCATGCTTGATTCATATGGTGGCTTAATTTTCTTTCCGGGGAAGTGTTCCATACCCTTCTTTAATGGAAACTAAAATTTTATATTCCCTTCTTTCATGTCAATAACGACACCTATAGTTCGTAAGAAAGGTCTACTAAGTATTATGGGGCAAGACGGATTGCATTCAGTATCAAGCACAATAAAGTCAACGGGCACATAATTCCTATTTTCAAGAATAAGAACATCGTTAATTCTACCCAAAGGCTTTTTAATAGTAGAATCCTCCAAGTGCAAATTAAGAGAACATTCATCCAAATTGGTAAAACCTAGCACATCACATAGAGATTTCAGAATTGTGGAAACACTAGCACCCAAATCACATAAAGCATTACACTCATAATTTTTAATCTTGACTTGAATGGCAGGTTCCCATTCATCATATAATTTTCTAGGAATTGAAATCTCTAATTCTAACTTTTCTTCTAAAGCTTTCATCATCGCTTCTACAATATGTTTAGTAAAAGCCTTATTTTGTTCATAAGCATTGGGTGAACTTAGCATGGATTACAACAAAGAAATACATTCAATCAAAGAACAACTATCATAATTAAATTCTTTGTAATCCAAAAGAGTGGGCACATCACTAGTCAAAGTTTTTACCTCTCCAAACCCACTTTTATCAATTTTTTCATTAGGATTTTCACCCTCCGTATTATGAGGATGCCTTCTAACTAAAGTTGACTCTTCTTCAGTCGCCTTTTCATCAATTTTAAAATTACTAAACAAACACTCAATGGAAGAAACACCAATTAATCATTTTAATATCTTCATCGTTACTACGAAAGAAAC
This sequence comes from Triticum aestivum, assembly GCF_018294505.1. NCBI lineage: Eukaryota > Viridiplantae > Streptophyta > Magnoliopsida > Poales > Poaceae > Triticum > Triticum aestivum. Next base: position 184,136,014 of record NC_057802.1, on the reverse strand, counting down.
CGGGCGGGAACGCTTTTTCTAAGAATTCTGGCTTAGCCCTTAACTTAGCGGTTCATTACCTACTTTCATCCATGGAGACATAAAGAGATTTAATTGATTCACTAATATCAATCTTGGGTGGCAAAATTTTAACTTTAAGATTTTCCACATCATGAACAATTCTATCCATACTTCTAGACATATCATCAAGTTTATTCAATTTTTCTTGTATCATAGTGTTGAAAACCTTTTGAGCAGTAATAAATTCTTTAATATTACTTTAAAGACCAGAGGGCATACTATTATTATTATAATAATTACTATAGGAATTGCGATAATTATTAGAGTAATTTCCAGGAAATCGCCTAGGATTAAAATTACCTCTATAAGCATTACTATTACAATTGTTTCGTGAGACAAAATTCACATCTACGGGATCATTATTTTGCTCAATCACAGTGGAGAAAGGCACATCGTTAGGATCAATAGGAGAATTTTTACTAGCAACCAATTACATAAGTGCATCAACTTTATCACTCAAAGTACTAATTTCTTCAATAGAATTCACTTGTTTACTAGTAGGAGCTCTTTCAGTATGCCATTGTGAACAATTTGCCATAATATTACAAGTAATTTAGTAGCTTAACCCAATGTAATCTCCATAAAAGTACCCCCCGCGGCGGAATCTAAAAGATTTCTAGAAACAAAATTCAATCCCGCATAAAATATTTGTATAATCATCCACAAACTTAAGCCATGAGTAGGGCAATTTCTTATCATTAGTTTCATCCTTTCCCAAGATTGGGCAACATGTTCATGCTAAAGTTGCTTAAAATTCATAATTTGATTTCTAAGGGAAATAATTTTCGCGGGAGGGAAATACTTGGCAATAAAAGCATCTTTACACTTATCCCAAGATTCAATACTATTTCGTGGCAAAGATGAAAACCAAGTTTTAGCATGATCTCGTGGTGAGAACGGAAATAATTTTAATTTCACAATATCATTGTCCACATCTTTTTTCTTTTGCATGTCACACAATTCAACGAAGGTGTTTAGATGGGATGCATCATCCTCATTAGGACTACCAGAAAATTGTTCTTTTATCACAAGATTCTAATATCACAAGACTCCGCACTATTGGCTAGAGGAGCAATCGGAGTACAAATAAAATCATTATTATTAGTATTGGAAAAATCACACAATTTTGTATTTTCTTGAGACATCGTGACTACTGATAACCCACAAGTATAGGGGATCAATTGTGGCCTTTCTCAATAAGTAAGAGTGTCGAACCCAACGAGGAGCTAAAGGTAGAATTTATATTCTCTCAAGTTCTATCGACCACCGATACAACTCTACGCACGCTTGACGTTCGCTTTACCTAGAACAAGTATAAAACTAGAAGTACTTTGTAGGTGTAAAGGGATAAGTTTGCAAGATAATAAAGAACGCGTAATAAAAGCTGGGGGCAGTTTAGATAAAGGAACAACTAAGTTAGTTTTAGTAGAGGGCTTTTTTTCACAAGAAAGTTATTTTTCCCTAGGCAATCGATAACTAGACCGGTAATCATTATTGCAATTTTATATGAGGGAGAGGCATAAGCTAACATAATTTCTCTACTTGGACCATATGCACTTATGATTGGAACTCTAGCAAGCATCCGCAACTACTAAAGATCATTTAGGTAAAACCCAAGCATAGCATTATAAGGTATCAAGTCCCCTTTACTCCCATACACAAACAACCTACTTACTCGGGTATGTGCTTCTGTCACTCACGCCGCCCACCATACGCGAATCATGAACATATTGCAAACCCTACAACGGGGATCCCTCACGCTTGCGTGAAACGGAGAGCAGCATAGGACAACACCAATAATAAATCATACAACTCAAACCAATCATGATCATCAATCAACCCATAGGACAAAACAGACCTACTCAAACGTCATAGGATAGCCACATATCATTGGATAATAATATATAGCATTAAGCACCATGTTTAAGTAGAGATTACAATAGGGACAAGAGGTGTTACACCGCTGCATAGAGGGGAGAGAGTTGGTGATGACGGTGGCAAAGTTGTTGGAGTAGATCACCGTCACGATGATGGCCCCGGCGGCGTTCCGGCGCCACCGGGAGAGAGGGGGAGAGAGCCCCCTTCTTCTTCTTCTTCTTCTTCTTCTTCTTCTTCTTCTTATTCTTCTTCTTCTTCTTCTTCTTCTTCTTATTCCTTGACACCCCAGATGGGAGGAGTGTTTCCCCTCTGGTCCATGTCCTCCGTGGCAGCGAAGGGGCGGGATCCCCTCCAAGATTGTATCTCTCTCTGTGTTTCTCTTCTGCTTCGCGTTTCTGTTTTCTGGCCTTTCACCGTTTCTTAAATATTCCGAGATCCGTAACTCCGATTGAGCTGAAATTTTAACACAATTTTTATCCGGATATAAGCTTCCTTGCGGCTGAAGGACACCTCCAACCGACCTTCGGGGTGGCCACAAGCCTGCCAGGTGCGCCCCTAGGGCTTGTGGGCCCCTCGGGCATTGTCTCGCGTTGATTCCACTTCCCAAATCACATAGATTCCAAAATTATTCTTTGTAATTTTTTATCGTGTTTGGACTTCGTTTGGTATGGATATTCTGCGAAACAAAAAACATGCAACAAATAGGAACTGGCACTCGGCACTGGATCAATATGTAAGTCCTAAAAATAATATAAAATGTTGCCAAAAGTATATGAAAGTTGTAGAATATTGGTATGAAACAATACAAAATTATAGATACGCCGGAGACGTATCGGCATCCCCAAGCTTAATTCCCGCTTGTCCTCGAGTAGGTAAATGATAAAAAAGATAATTTTTGATGTGGAATGCTACCTAGCATAATCTTGATCATATAATCTAATCATGGCATGAATATTAAGACACGAGTGATTCAAAGCAAAAGTCTATAATTTGACATAAAGACATCAATACTCAGGCATCCCAACAAACAATCATGTCTTTCAAAATATCAATGTTAAAGAACGTTATCCCTACAAAATCATATAGCCTTGTCATGCTCCATCTTCTTAACACAAAGTATTTATCATGCACAACCCCGATGGCAAGACGAGCAATTGGTTCATACTTTTTAACGCGCTTTAGCTTTTTCAACTCTCACGCAATACGTGAGCATGAGCCATGGATATAGCACTATGGGTGGAATAGAATGCGGTGGTAGGGATCAATAGGAGAAGGAAGAAATTCTCGCATTAACTAGGCGGATCAATGGGCTATGGAGATGCCCATCAATCGATATCAATGCGAGGAGTAGGGACTGCCATGCAACCGATGCACTAAGAGCTATAAGTGTATGAAAGCTCAAACTGAAAATTAAGTTGGTTTGCATCCAACTTGCTTGCTCATGAAGACCTCGGGCATTTGAGGAAGCCCATCATCGGAATATACAAGCCAAGTTCTATAATGAAAAATTCCCACTAGTATATGAAAGTGACAACATAGGAGACTCTCTATACGAAAAACATGGTGCTACTCTGAAGCACAAGTGTGGTAAACGATAGTAGCATTGCCCCTTCTCTCTTTTTCTCTCATATTTTTTGTTTTCTCTTTTTTTCCTTTTTTTGTTGGGCTCTTTTTGGCCTCTTTTTTTATTTTTGTTCGGAGTCTCATCCCGACTTGTGGGGGAATCATAGTCTCCATCATCCTTTCCTCACTGGGACAATGCTCTAATAATGATGATCATCACACTTTTATTTACTTACAACTCAATATTACAACTCGATATCTAGAACAAAATATGACTCTATATGAATGCCTCTGGCAGTGTACCAGGATGTGCAATGATCTAGCATAGCAAAGATATCAAAAAATGGACAAGCCATGAAAATATCATGCTAGCTATCTTACGATCATACAAAGCAATATGACAATGAATTCTCAGGTCATGTATATGATGATGATGGAAGTTGCATGGCAATATATCTCGGAATAGCTATAGAAATGACATAATAGGTAGGTATGATGGCTGGTTTGAGGAAGATATAATGAGGCTTATGTGTGATAGAGCGTATCATATCACAGGGTTTGGATGCACCTACGAAGTTTGCACCAACTCTCGAGGTGAGAAAGGGCAACGCACAGTACCGAAGAGGCTAGCAAATTGCGGAAAGGTAAGAGTGCGTATAATCCATGGACTCGCATTAGTCATAAAGAACTGACATACTTATTGCGAAAGTTTATTAGCCCTCGAAGCAAAGTACTACTATGCATGCCCTAGGGGGATAGATTGGCAGGAAAAGACCATCATTCATCCCCGACCGCCACTCATAAAGAAGACAATCAATAATAAATCATGCTCCAATATCATCGCATAACGGGAGACTATACGTGCATGCTTCTGGAATCACAAACCTTAACAACAATATTCTTACTAAACCACAATCATTCACTAGTACCTCCCACATATTACCATATCTATATCGCAAAACTATTGCAAGGAATCAAACATATCATATTCAGTGATCTACAAGTTTTATGTAGGATTTAATGACTAACCATATGAATGACCAGTTCCTATTGACTCTCTAAATAGATATAAGTGAAGCATGAGAGTTTAATTCTTTCTATAAAAGATTTGCCCACGCTCTAACGAATATAAGTGAAGCAAAAGAGCATTCTTCAAATGGCAGTTTTCTATGTGTAGAGAAACAGGCAATCTGAACTTCAAATGATATAAGTGAAGCACATGAAGCATTCTATAAAGCCATACTCAAAAGATATAAGTTAAGTGCAAAGAGCATTCTATAAATCAACCAAGGACTTTCTCATACCAGAATGGTGCATTATTAAAAGGAAAGAAACAAAGAGCACACGATGCTCAAAGAATTTACGCATATCACGCGACGAATAAAAATATAGCCCCAAGTAAAATTACCGATGGTCGTTAGAAGAAAGAGGGGATGCCTTCCGGGGCATCCCCAAGCTTAGTTGCTTGGGAGTCCTTGAATATTACCTTGGGTTGCCTCGGGCATCCCCAAGCTTAGGCTCTTACCACTCCTTATTCCTTCATCCATCGTGATCTCACCCAAAACTTGAAAACTTCAATCACACAAAAATTAACAAAACCCTTGTGAGATCTGCTAGTATAATAAAGCAAATCACTACTTTAAGTACTGTTGCAAACCCATTCATATTTTATTTTTTCATTATAACTACTATACTATAACTTCACCATGGCTTATAGCACCAATACAATCCATAGATTCTTTAAAACACGCAAAACAATGCATCAAAAACAAAATCCTTCAAAAAACAGAACAGTCTATAGCAATATGAACATTGACCATACTTCTGTAACTCCAAAAATTTGGAAATATTAGGACGAAATAAAAAATTGTATAGTAGTATTGTGTAAAATTTCAGAAACTTTTGACATTCCGATAAAAAATGTAAATTCACGCACCACAGCCAAAGCTTCTGTTTTTGCATTGCACATACCAAACAAGCAATCTATTCATCCTAAAGTAAAATCTTGGCACATTATTTTTATAATACAATGGATTTGTACAAGGGAATAATTACTTTTGTTGAAATTTTTTTGTAATTCAAGTTTTGCAAAGTTTCCGTGGGCATGAACAAAGTTCAAGGAGCTCCCCTACTTCAATGATTCTCGTCTTTCTTACTTTTACTTTTATTTTTGAAAAGTTTTATGTTCCCCTCTATATATTTTTTAAAACTTTATAAAAGCACTCAACAGAAGAAAATGACTCTCTAAAACTTTCGGGTTGTCTCCTTGGCAGCGTATTCTTTAAAGCCATTAAGCTAGGCATAAAGTGCTCAAGTAGTTGATCGACCCGGACCCAAGGTATATCAAAGCCAATTTTAATCAACAATGATTTATATTTTAGTATTGAGCACAAAGGAACATAAATCATGCAACAATGAAGTCTAACTCTCTTCCTATGCATAGGCATGTCATAAAAGAACAATTCATGCACACAAAGTAAAGGCAGATACATAGTATAAATAGTTTCTTGCAATTTTATCGTATTGGAAACATAGATAGGTGGAGATGTGGTTCCTCTCTCATAATAATTGCAAGTAGGAGTAGCAAGCACATGCATATTATATCTATTAAAATCATCATGTGTAATGGTAGAACTGTTGGGGAACGTTGCATGGAAAACAAAAATAATTCTACGCACATGCAAGATCTATCCATGGAGATGCATAGCTACGAGAGGGGGAGAGCATCTACATACCATTGTAGCTCGCTAAGCAGAAGCATTTATCAACGCAGTTGATGTACTCGTACACCTTCACGATCCGTCCCGATCAAGTACGAAACATCCAACACCTCCATGTTCAGCACACGTTCAGCTCGATGAGGTCCTCGCCTTCTCGATCCAGCAAGAGAGACAAAGTAGTAGATGAGTTCCGATAGCACGACGACGTGGTGACGGAGGTGGTGACACTACCCGCAGGACTTCGTCAAGCACAATGGATGTGGACGGAGGAAGAACTAGAACTAGAGGGAGACGGTGCGCCGCACACGGCTTGGGGATAGTGGTGTGTGTTTCCCCTCTCCCTCCTCTCATATATATAGGTGGGGGAGGAGGGGAGGCAGCCTAGGGCGCCCACAAGGGGGCCGGGGGTCAGCCCTGGCCGTGCCCCTTCCTTCTTTGGCGCCTGGGGAGAAGGCATGAGGGGAGGCGCCCCCCTTTCCTTTCTCTCATGTCGAGGGGAAGGCAGGAGGGGCTAGCCCTCCTCCCTTTCCTTCCCTAGGGCCGGCGGCCTAGAGGTGGGGCGCACCAGCCCCTTGTGGGCTGGTGTGCTTCCCTCATTGGCCCAATAAGCCTAATAAATCCACGTAGCCTTCCTGGAACCCTTCCAGTGATCCGATAAATACCCGGTACATTCTGAAACCTTTCCGGAGACCAAATAGTATCGTCCTATATATCAATCTTTACCTCTGGACCATTCTGGAGCTCCTCGTCATGTCCGTGATCTTATCCAGGACTCCAAACAACATTCAATCACTATTTCACATAACTCATATAATACTATATCATCAACGAACGATAAGTGTGTGGACCCTTCGGGTTCGAGAATGATGTAGACATGACCAAGATGCCTGTCCGGTCAATAACCAATAGCGGGACCTGGATGCCCATATTGGTTCCTACATATTCTACGAAGATCTTTATCGGTTGAACCTTTATGACAACATATGTAGTTCCCTTTGTCTGTCGGTATGTTACTTGCCTGAGATTCGATCGTCGGTATCTCCATACCTAGTTCAATCTCGTTACCAGCAAGTCTCTTTACTCGTTCTGTAATACATCATCTCATAGCTAAATCCTTAGTCACTTTGCTTGCAAGCTTCTTGTGATGCTGTATTACCGTGAGGGCCCAGAGATACCTCTCCGTCACACGGAGTGACAAATCCCAATCTCGATCCATGCCAACTCAACATACACCTTCGGAGATACTTGTAGAGCATATTTATGATCACCCAGTTACGTTGTGATGTTTGATAGCACACAAGGTATTCCTTCGGTATCCGGGAGTTGCATGATCTCATGGTCGAAGGAATATGTATTTGACATTAACAAAGCAGTAGCAATAAACTGAACGATAATATGGTAAGCTAACGGATGGGTCTTGTCCATCACATCCTCCTCCTAATGATGTGGTCCCGTTATCAAATGACAACTCATGTCTATGGTTAGGAAACCTTAACCATCTTTGATCAACGAGCTAGTCTAGTAGAGGCTCACTAGGGACACGGTATTTGTTTATGTATCCACACATGTATTTATGTTTTCGGTCAATACAACTCTAGGATGAATAATAAACCTTTATCATGAATAAGGAAATATAATAGTAACCACTTTATTATTGCCTCTAGGGCATATTTCAAACAGTCTCCCACTTGCACTAGAGTCAATAATCTAGTTCACATCGCCATGTGATTAACACCCAAAGAGTTCACTAGAGTCAATAATCTAGTTCACATCGCCATGTGATTAACACCCAAAGAGTTCACTAGAGTCAATAATCTAGTTCACATCGCCATGTGATTAACACCCAAAGAGTTCACTAGAGTCAATAATCTAGTTCACATCACCATGTGATTAACACCCAAAGAGTTCTAAGGTGTGATCATGTTTTGCTTGTGGGAGAAGTTTAGTCAATGGGTTTGCCACATTCAGATCCATATGTATTTTGCAAATTTCTATGTTTACAATGCTCTGCATGGAGCTACTCTAGCTAATTGCTCCAACTTTCAATACGTATCCAGATTGACTCAGAGCCATCTGGATCGGGGTCAAAACTTGTATCGACGTAACCCTTTATGACGAACTCTTTATCACATCCATAACCGAGAAACATTTCTTTAGTCCTCTTAGGTAACTAAGGATAATTTTGGCAGCTGACCAGTGATCCACTTCTGGATCACTATTGTACCCCCTAGCCAAACTCATGGCAAGTCACACATCAGGTCTGGTACACAGCATGGCATACATAATAGAACATATGGCTGAGGCATAGGGAATGACTTTCATTCTCTATCTATCTTCTGCCGTGGTCGGGCTTTGAGTCTGACTCAATTTCACACCTTGCAACACATGCAAGAACCCCTTCTTTGACTGGTCCATTTTGAACTTCTTCAGAACTTTGTCAAGGTATGTGCTTTGTGGTAGTCCTATTAAGCGTCTTGATCTATCCCTATAGATCTTGATGCCCAATATATAAGCAGCTTTACCAAGGTCTTTCATTGAAAAATTCTTATTCAAGTATCCTTTTATGCTATCTAGAAATTCTATGTCATTTCCAATCAGTAATATGTCATCCACATATAACACTAGAAATGCTACAGAGCTCCCACTCACTTTCTTGTAAATACAGGCTTCTCCGTAAGTCTGTATAAAGCCATATGCTTTCATCACATCATCAAAGCATATATTCCAACTCCGAGATGCTTGCACCAGTCCATAAATGGATCGCTGGAGCTTGCACACTTTGTTAGCACCTTCAGGATCGACAAAACCTTCTGGTTGCATCACATACAACTCTTCTTTAAGAAACCCATTAAGGAATGCAGTTTTGACGTCCATTTGCCAGATTTCATAATCATAAAATGCGGCAATTGTTAACATGATTCGGACAGACTTAAGCATCGCTACGGGCAAGAAAGTCTCATCGTAGTCAACCCCTTGAACTTGTCGAAAACCTTTTGCAACAAGTCGAGCTTTGTAGACAGTGATATTTGAAGGAAATATGCCCTAGAGGCAATAATAAAGTTACTATTTTGTATTTCCTTATAAATGTTTATTATTCATGCTAGAATTGTATTAACCGGAAACTTGATACATGTGTGGATACATAGACAAGACACAGTGTCCCTAGTAAGCCTCTACTAGACTAGCTCGTTAATCAAAGATGGTTAAGTTTCCTAACCATAGACATGTGTTGTCATTTGATGAACGGGATCACATCATTAGGAGAATGATGTGATGGACTAGACCCATCCGTTAGCTTAGCATATTGATCGTTCAGTTTTATTGCTATTGCTTTCTTCATGTCATATACATATTCCTTTGACTATGAGATTATGCAACTCCCGGATACCGGAGGAATACCTTGTGTGCTATCAAACGTCACAACATAACTGGGTGATTATAAAGATGCTCTACAGGTATCTCCAAAGGTGTTTGTTGGGTTGGCATAGATCGAGATTAGGATTTGTCACTCCGAGTATCGGAGAGGTATCTCTGGGCCCTCTCGGTAATGCACATCATAATAAGCCTTGCAAGCAATGTGACTAATGAGTTAGTTGCAGGATGATGTATTACGGAACAAGTAAAGAGACTTGCCGGTAACGAGAGTGAACTAGGTATGAAGATACCGACGATCGAATCTCGGGCAAGTAACATACCGATGACAAAGGGAATAACGTATGTTGTCATTACGGTACGACCGATAAAGATCTCTGTAGAATGTGGGAACCAATATGAGCATCCAGGTTCCGTTGTTGGTTATTGACCGGAGAGGTGTCTCGGTCATGTCTACATAGTTCTCGAACCTGTAGGGTCCGCACGGTTAACGTTCGATGACGATTTTGTATTATATGAGTTATGTGATTTGGTGACTGAATGTTGTTCGGAGTCCCGGATGAGATCACGAACATGACGAGGAGTCTCGAAATGGTCGAGAGGTAAAGATTCATATATTGAATGATGATATTCGGACACCGGAAGTGTTCCGGGGGTACCGGGTACATATCGGGTCACAGGAAGGGGTTCCGGGCATCCCCGCGGCATCTACATGGGCCTAATGGGCCAAGAAGGGGACAAACCAGCCCCTAGGGGGCTGGTGTGCCCCATGTAGGCCAAAACAAGGGGGAAGGAAAGAGGGGAAGAGAGAAAGGAAGGGGAGCAATTCGGCCTCCCCCTTCCTTCTCTCCTCCCTCCTCCTTCCTTCCCCCTCCGGATGAATATGGAAGGGGGGGAGGCCGAATTGGGAGGCGCCCAAGTAGGATTCCTCCTACTTGGGGCGCCCCCTTGGCTGCCTCTCCTCACCTCCAACCTATATATATATATATAACACTGAAAGTACATGTAGTCCCCATGTGTGGTTTTGGTAATTAATGACAATCCTTATGGACTAAAGTTTGCATTGAGATATACATGTGAAGGAAATTTCCACTTGCAATGCATGAAGAATATTGGATGAATTGAAGGATGAAATCCATGAACACAAATATATGCATTGAGACTCGATGATGGATGACAATTCCAATGAAGAAACAATGGCATTAAGTTATATATGAAGGCGTGTTCCTTCGCCAGGGCAAGGAGATTGAATGGATTCAGAATGAATGTCATATACATACAGTTGTGCATCAAGACTGAGCTCAATGATTGAATCAAATATGATCAAGATGAATTCCATGTGACGAACAAGATGTGATCTATGGAGTTCATTGAAGGATCTTAGAGGTTTTCATGCTTAGGATTATTGGGTGATCCATGATGGATCATGATCTTGAGATAATGATTAAAGAGAAGAATTCTACATATGGCTTGAAGATAGGATCATGATGAGCGATGGATGATTATGTCTTGAAGCAAGTAATTCATGTGAAGATTTTGTTTTACCTCTCAAGAGATTGTGATGGAGCATGAAGAAGAACTAATGATGACCAATATGATATTCATGGATAAACTCTATGTGGTCATATGATAATTAAGATATGGATAATCATGTCTTGAAGAAATAAAGCATAGTGAAGAATTCAATATGTTTTTCAAGACATCAAGATTAATCATGGAGTAAAGATAAAAGGTTATTCTCATGGGCTCGCATCAAGAGAAAGAATCCAAGTGTCCATGATAAGATGACATCAAGTGTTCATGATCATGGTTGACAAGGGCAAGTTCAAGGCAACCATCCCGAAGGATTACATGCTTGAAGCTTGTGGATGATGACATGATGGACAAGTGAAGATGAATGCAAAGCAAAGCTTCCCGCATTATGTATGGGGGAGCAACTTGAAGACTTCACCGATGTCTTGCCTTCAACTTGAGCCATGAAGAAGCATCAAGATAAATCTCAAGTGAAAGGCTCGTTGCAAAGGTATTTGTTCCGTTGGCGTTAGTGTTGTGAATTGATGACCACCGAAGAAACATATACACTCAAGAATGGATTCTCGCAAGCTATCTAGTATAGTTCTTTTATTATTCTTGAGTTATAGGGATCCTGCACTATTAAGAGGGGATCAAAGGGTTTCATGATTCCACTCTGATCATATACATATATATCCCAATCGAAAGCCAAAAGGGTTCCCCAAATTCTATGATCAAACCTTTGCATATGTTGCATCATTAATTTTGTTTGATCTTGTTTGGTTATCTATGTGAGGACCTGGAGTTTTTCAATAGCTTCAAAATGAGCCCAAGATCATCAAAATCGAAGTCCGTATGTAAAAGTTATGCCTGTTTCAGTTTCAGGTCGCGTGCTGTTTTCTTACTGGCCGGATCATCCGGGCTCCTCATCACAGAAGCCTATTCTAGCTAGCCGGATCATCCGGGCTTTGCTCGGATCATCCGGGTTCCGTCCCGGATCATCCGGGTTGCCGAAAACAATCATCACATAACCTTATCCTAGCTAGCCGGATCATCTGGCTACCTATCCGGATCATCTGGGCATTGTTCGGATCATCCGGCTACATTTCCGGATATCCATGTATCCGCTTCACCACATGTCTATTGACCTATCCGGGTCATCCGGGTTGCCTCCCGGACATCCGGGCACTTACAGAAATACGTGAAAAATGGCTAGTTTTTCTTCTAGCCTATATATACCCCTTCACCACTTCATGTAGGGGTTGAGCAACACATTCATATGAACCCTAGAACACAAAAAGGCTCCCTCTCACTTCTCCTACACCAAATGTTAGATCCCGGAGAGATTCGTGAGAGTTCTTGAGAGATTTTTCAATCAAGTGATAGATCCACTCCCTCTCCCTCTTGTGACCAAAGGAATTCATGATTTGAGCAAGTCTTGAGCATTTCCCCCTTGATCTTGTTACTCTTGAAGGTTGGAGACTCCTAGGCTGTAGGAGTGATCCGATGAGGAATCAACTTGTGATTTACCCCCGGAAAGTTTGTGAAGGTTTGGAGGCCGCCTCAAGGTCTACCACTAGTGGTTGAGAAAAGCCTTCATGGTGTTGTCTCAAAGGGAGAATAGGGTGAGCCTTCGTGCCGTTGGTGTGCCTTCGTGGTAACATCCACCTCTCTAACGGTGACTAGCTTCCCTCCAAGGAAGTGAACATCGGGATACATCCTCGTCTTCGTGTCTTCGGTTATCTCCAACCCTAGCCACTACTTGTGGTTTACTTTGGTCTCTTGACCTTGCATTCACTATATATTGTTGTCATCATTATATTGTGTTGGCTATTTCCTTGAAGAGATTATTTAGGCCTACACTTTATATCCCGCAATTCATACTTGCTACTATTGATATATATTGTGTTTAGTGTGAATTGCTAACTTGTGTCATACACTTCCATATCTTGTCATATTGCTCAAGTAAGTTTGTGTAACTTACTTGTTCTTGATAGTATCCTTGTTGTGCTCATCTTATTTATAATAAGTTATTGGTGCACTTAGTTGAGCCTAGTGTATTTAGGATTTGTGCTTGAAAAGTATCCTCTTAGTTTATTTCCGCATTAGGATTAAGCCAAATCCATAGAAGTTTTTAAAATGCCTATTCACCCCCCTCTAGGCGACATCGTGGTCCTTTCACACACAACATTGATTCCTAGCCGTGTGTGGCGCCCCCCTCCATAGTTTATGCCTCCGGTCATATTCACGTAGTGCTTAGGCGAAGCCCTGCGCGGATCACTTCACCATCACCATCACCAGGCCATCGTGCTGACGAAACTCTCCCCGACACTTTGCTGGATCAAGAGTTCGAGGGACGTCATCGAGCTGAACGTGTGCAGAACTCGGAGGTGTCGTACGTTCGGTGCTTGATCGGTCAAAACGAGAAGAAGTTCGACTACATCAACCGCGTTGTAAAACGCTTCCGCTTTTTGTCTACGAGGGTACGTAGACACACTCTCCCCCTCTCGTTACTATGCATCTCCTAGATAGATCTTGCATGCGTAGGAAAATTTTGAAATTGCATGCTACGTTTCCCAACAGTGGCATCCAATCCAGGTCTATGCGTAGATGATATGCACGAGTGGAACACAAAGAGTTGTGGGTGGTGATCGTCATACTACTTACCACCAATGTCTTATTTTGATTCGGCGGTATTGTTGGATCAAGCGGCCCGGACCAACCTTACATGACCACGTTGATGAGACCTGTTCCACCGACAGACATGCAACTAGTTTTGCATAAAGGTGGCTGGCGGGTGTCTGTTTCTCCAACTTTAGTTGAATCGAATTTGACTGCGGCTGGTCCTTGTTGAAGGTTCAAACAACAAACTTGATAAATCACCGTTGTGGTTTCGTTGCGTAGGTAAGAACGGTTCTTACTAGTAGCCCGTAGCAGCCACGTAAAACTTGCAACAACAAAGTAGAGGACATCTAACTTGTTTTTGTAGGGCATGCTATGATGTGATATGGTCAAGACATTTCTACCTCTTGAGCACTGCGTTGGTTTTCCCTTGAAGAGGAAAGGGTGATGCAGTAAAGTAGCGTAAGTATTTCCCTCAGTTTTTGAGAACCAAGGTATCAATCCAGTAGGAGACCACGCTCGAGTCCCACGCACCTACACAAACAAATAAGAACCTCGCAACCAACGCGATAAAGGGGTTGTCAATCCCTTCACGGTCACTTACGAGAGTGAGATCTGATAGATATGATAAGATAATATTTTTGGTATTTTTATGGTAAAGACTAAAAGTAAAGAAAGCAAAATAAACGGCGCCAGAAATAGCTTGTTGACGGGAGATTAATATGATGGAAAATAGACCCGGGAGCCATAGGTTTCACTAGTGGCTTCTCTCAAGATAGCATAAGTATTACGGTGGGTAAACGAATTACTGTCGAGCAACTGATAGAATTGAGCATAGTTATGAGAATATCTAGGTATGATCATGTATATAGGCATCACGTCCGCGACAAGTAGACCGAAACGATTCTGCATCTACTACTATTACTCCACACATCGACCGCTATCCAGCATGCATCTAGAGTATTAAGTTCATAAGAACAGAGTAATGCTTTAAGCAAGATGACATGATGTAGAGGGATAAACTCATGCAATATGATATAAACCCCATCTTTTTATCCTCAATGGCAACAATACAATACGTGCCTTGCTGCCCCTGCTGTCACTGGGAAAGGACACCGCAAGATTGAACCCAAAGCTAAGCACTTCTACCATTGCAGGAAAGATCAATCTAGTAGGCCAAACCAAACTGATAATTCGAAGAGACTTGCAAAGATAACCAATCATACATAAAAGAATTCAGAGGAGATTCAAATATTGTTCATAGATAAACTTGATCATAAACCCACAATTCATCGGATCTCGACAAACACACCGCAAAAGAAGAGTTACATCAAATAGATCTCCAAGAGAATCGAGGAGAACTTTGTATTGAGATCCAAAGAGAGAGAAGAAGCCATCTAGCTAATAACTATGGACCCGAAGGTCTGAAGTAAACTACTCACACATCATCGGAAAGGCTATGGTGTTGATGTATAAGCCCTCCGTGATCAATGCCCCCTCCGGCCGAGCGCCGGAAAAGGCCCCAAGATGGGATCTCACGGGTACAGAAGGTTGTGGCGGTGGAAATAGGGTTTTGCTCCGTCTTTGATGTTTCTAGGGTATTGCCATGCAACGGATGCACTAGAGCTATAAGTGTATGAAAGCTCAACAAAAGAAACTAAGTGGGTGTGCATCCAACTCGCTTGCTCACGAAGACCTAGGGCAATTTGAGGAAGCCCGTCATTGGAATATACAAGCCAAGTTCTCCAATGAAAAATTCTCACTAGCATATGAAAGTGACAACAAGAAAGATTCTCTATTATGAAGATCATGGTGCTACTTTTGAAGCACAAGTGTGGTAAAAGGATAGTAACATTGTCGCTTCTCTTTTTTTTAGGCCTTTTCTCTTTTTTTATGGCCTCTTTTTTTTCCGTCCGGAGTCTCATCCCGACTTGTGGGGGAATCATAGTCTCCATCATCCTTTCCTCTCGTGGGACAATGCTCTAATAATGATGATCATCACACTTTTATTTACTTACAACTCAAGAATTACAACTCAATACTTAGAACAAAATATGACTCTATGTGAATGCCTCCGGCGGTGTACCGGGATATGCAATGAATCAAGAGTGACATGTATGAAGATAATGAACGGTGGCTTTGCCACAAATACGATGTCAACTACATGATCATGCAAAGCAATATGACAATGATGGAGCGTGTCATAATAAACGGAACAACGGTAAGTGGCATGGCAATATATCTCGGAATGGCTATGGAAATGCCATGATAGGTAGGTATGGTGGCTGTTTTGAGGAAGGTATATGGTGGGTGTATGATACCGGCGAAAAGTGTGCGGTATTAGAGAGGCTAGCAATGGTGGAAGGATGAGAGTGCGTATAATCCATGGACTCAACATTAGTCATAAAGAACTCATATACTTATTGCAAAAATCTACAAGTTATCAAAGCAAGTATTACGCGCATGCTCCTAGGGTGATAGATTGGTAGGAAAAGACCATCGCTCGTCCCCGACCGCCACTCATAAGGAAGACAATCAATAAATAAATCATGCTCCGACTTCATCACATAACGGTTCACCATACGTGCATGCTACGGGAATCACAAAGCTTAACACAAGTATTTCTCAAATTCACAACTACTCAACTAGCATGACTCTAATATCATCATCTTTATATCTCAAAACAAATATCAAGCATCAAACTTCTCATAGTATTCAACACACTCATAAGAAAGTTTTTTTTACTAATCTTGAATGCCTATCATAATTAAAGAAAATTACCATGCTGTTTTGTAGGACTCTCAAAATAATATAAGTGAAGCATGAGAGAACAATAGTTTATATAAAACAAGTCCACCACCGTGCTCTAAAAGATATAAGTGAAGCACTAGAGCAAAAACTATATAGCTCAAAAGATATAAGTGAAGCACATAGAGTATTCTAATAAATTCCGAATCATGTGTGTCTCTCTCAAAAGGTGTGTACAGCAAGGATGATTGTGGTAAACTAAAAATCAAAGACTCAAATCATATAAGACGCTCCAAGCAAAACACATATCATGTGGTGAACAAAAATATATCTCCAAGTAAAGTTACCGATGGACGAAGACGAAAGAGGGGATGCCTTCCGGGGCATCCCCAAGATTTGGCTCTTTGGTGTCCTTAGATTACCTTGGGGTTCCATGGGCATCCCCAAGCTTAGGCTCTTTCCACTCCTTGTTCCATAATCCATCAAATCTTTACCCAAAACTTGAAAACTTCACAACACAAAACTCAACAGAAAATCTCGTGAGCTCCGTTAGCGAAAGAAAACAAAACACCAGTTCAAGGTACTGTATTGAGCTCATTATTTATTTATATTGGTGTTAAACTTACTGTATTCCAACTTCTCTATGGTTTATAAACTATTTTACTAGCCATAGATTCATCAAAATAAGCAAACAACACACGAAAAACAGAATCTGTCAAAAACAGAACAGTCTGTAGTAATCTGTAACTAACGCAAACTTCTGGAACTAAAAAAATTCTACCAAAATAGGAAGACCTAAATAATTTGTTTATTGATCTGCTGCAATTGGAATCAATATTTTAACACGTTCTGGTGATTTTTAACAACTGTTTTCGTGAACAGAAAGTTTCTGGAATTTTCAGCAAGATCAAATAACTATCATCCAAGAAGATCCTATAGGTTTCACTTGGCACGAACATTAATTAAAACATAAAAACAAATCTAACCAGAGGCTAGATCAAATATTTATTCCTAAAAATAAGCAAAAAGCAAAAAAAAACTAAAATAAAATTGGGTTGCCTGCCAACAAGCGCTATCGTTTAACGCCCTTAGCTAGGCATCTAAACGGGGATAGATCTAGGTATTGCCATCTTTGGTAGGCAATTCTTCAATAGAACACCTATAACCCTTAGGGGTTTCTTTCCTCTTATCAATGATCAAACTCTTGGGCAAGAAATCAAGAAATTCATTTGTAGCAAACGGTTCCTTAATGATAGCAAAAAAGTTGGGATGAACACTTATTGATTTGAGATCCGCAGTTTCCTTAGAAGATTCACCCTTATTTTTAGGCACGTACATAAGCTTGGCAATTTTTGTAGGAGGAATTGGATTATTTTTCAAGGAAGAAAAAGCGAACCCTAAGTTGGTAATAATACCCTCAAGCTTATCGATTCTAGTGGAATCTTGGTCTATTCTTTCATTAATCATGGGTTCCTTTTCTTTAAAAAAATTCAAAATAACTCCCACCTTAGATCCATATTGGGTAATTTGATTGTGGACCTTTTTATCCAAATTCTCAAGAAACTCGACAGTAGCAACTTTATTTTCAATAATTTCAAGCCTTTGCATCACATGTTCCAAAGTTAACATAGTTCCATTAACCAAAAGAGGTGGTGAACCAAACAAATCTGTCATGGCATTATAAGAATCAAAAGTATGGCTACCCAAGAAATTCCCTCCGGTAATGGTATCAAGAATATATCTATTCCAAGGATTGACGCCTACATAAAAGTTACGAAGAAGAACAGAAGTAGATTGCTTCCTAGCAGATTTATTTTGAGCGTTGCAAATTCTATACCAAGCATCTTTTAAATTTTCTCCCTACCTTTGTTTAAAATTGATAACTTCATTCTTGGGAGATAAAGGAGAAGATAAAGGACTAGCCATAACGACGAAGCAAGCGAAAAAAGAGGCAAGTAGACCGAAACGATTCTGCATCTACTACTATTACTCCACACATCGACCGCTATCCAACATGCATCTAGAGTATTAAGTTCATAAGAACAGAGTAATGCTTTAAGCAAGATGACATGATGTAGAGGGATAAACTCATGCAATATGATATAAAACCCATCTTTTTATCCTCGATGGCAACAATACAATACGTGCCTTGCTGCCCCTGCTGTCACTGGGAAAGGACACCGCAAGATTGAACCCAAAGCTACGCACTTCTCCCATTGCAAGAAAGATCAATCTAGTAGACCAAACCAAACTGATAATTCGAAGAGACTTGCAAAGATAACCAATCATACATAAAAGAATTCAGAGGAGATTCAAATATTGTTCATAGATAAACTTGATCATAAACCCACAATTCATCGCATCTCGACAAACACACCACAAAAGAAGAGTTACATCAAATAGATCTCTAAGAGAATCAAGGAGAACTTTGTATTGAGATCCAAAGAGAGAGAAGAAGCCATCTAGCTAATAACTATGGACCCGAAGGTCTGAAGTAAACTACTCACACATCATCGGAGAGGCTATGGTGTTGATGTAGAAGCCCTCCGTGATCAATGCCCCCTCCGGCGGAGCGCCGGAAAAGGCCCCAAGATGGGATCTCACGGGTACAGAAGGTTGCGGCGGAGGAAGAAGTACGTCGGTGGAGCAACGAGGGGCCCACGAGGGTGGAGGGCGCGCCTGGGGTAGGTGGGCGCGCCCCCTGCCTCGTGCCTTCCTCGTTGATTGCTTCACGTAGACTCCAAGTCCTCTGGATCACGTTTGTTCCGAAAATCACGTTCCCGAAGGTTTCATTCCGTTTGGACTCTGTTTGATATCTTTTTCCTTCGAAACACTGAAATAGGCAAAAAACAGCAATTTGGGCTGGGCCTCCGGTTAATAGGTTAGTCCCAAAAATAATATAGAAGTGTATAATAAAGCCCAATAAACATCCAAAACAGAATATAATATAGCATGGAACAATAAAAAATTATAGATACGTTGGAGACGTATCAGACATGATGTGATATACGTTATTGTATGAGATGATCATGTTTTGTAAAAGTTATCGGCAACTGGCAGGATCCTTATGGTTGTCGCTGTATTGTATGAAATGGAAACGCCATGTAATTGCTTTACTTTATCACTATGCGTCAGCGATAGTTGTAGAAGCAATAGTTGGTGAGACGACCACGACGCTAAGATGGAGATCAAGGTGTCAAGCCGGTTGTCGGTGTCAAAACCAGCCGATCTCCGGTAGGGGGTCCTGAACTGTGCATCTGAGGATCGAAGGTAACAGGAGACAAGGGGGACACGATGTTTACCCAGGTTCGGGCCCTCTTAATGGAGGTAAAACCCTACTTCCTGCTTGATTGACTTTGATGAGTATAGGGGTTACAAGAGTTGATCTACCTCGAGATCGTAATGTCTAAACCCTAGATGTCTAGACTATATGAATTCTGATAGCCTCTACGGACTAACCCTCCAGTTTATATAGACACCGGAGGGGCCTAGGGTTGTATAGAGTCGGTTTACAGAAGAAGAAAACTATACATCCGGACGCCAATCTTGCCATCCACGCAAAGGATTGTCCTATCCGGACACGGGGGAAGGCCTTCTACCTTGTATCTTCACGGCCCATCAGTCCGGCCCATATCACACAGGCCGGACACCTGAGGAACCCTTAATCCAGGACTCCCTCAGTAGCCCCTGAACCAGTCTTCAATGACAATATGTTCGGCACGCAGATTGTCTTCGGCATTGCAAGGCGGGTTCCTCCTCCGAATACTTCAAAGCAATCTTCTGAATAAAAGAACCGTATCCGGCTCTGCATGACAGTCACAACCCTCAACCACGAAGGCAAAATACTTAATCAAAATAATGTCTGTCAACTGACAACTTTTTCGGCGAAACGCTACGTCTGGCCTCTTTATCATTTCGAACCATTTTTTGGCCTCCCGCTTCGTGTTTCGAGGCGCGGCCTCCATTGACACCTCTTGTCAAAGCAGATATCGTGTCCACTTATTGCGGGATCCTTATCAATACGGGTTTGGGTAATCCAACCATGCCATTCGCCTATATAAGTGGATAAAGATCCCTCTTTTCACCCCACACCTTCTTCCTTCTCCTATTTCCCCGTCCTCAAGCTCCAGCGCCCAAGCTTCGGTCTTTCCCACCGCCACCAACCTCTCCAGCCATGTCCGGATCTGGCTCGAAGGGCAAGTGGGAGGCCTCCTCCATCACAGAGAAGGACATAAATGACCTCCGGGAGGCAGGGTACTTGTCTGCGGACATTGCACACAGGCTCCCTGCCAAGGAGCAAGTCATCCCCACCCCGGAGCCAGGCGAGAGGGTTGTGTTCATCCCTCACTTCCTCCGCGGACTAGGGTTTCCCCTTCACCCCTTTGTCCGCGGCCTCATGTTCTATTACAGGCTATATTTTCATGATCTAGCCCCAAATACTTTCCTCCACATCTCGGCGTTTATCGTCATGTGTGAGGCGCTACTTCGCATCCCCCCACACTTTGGCCTATGGCTAAAAGTCTTCAACGTGAAGCCGAAGGTGGTCGACGGGCAGCATGCGGACTGCGACGGCGCCATGATGAGCAAGCTCCCCAACACCACTTGGCCTAAAGGGGCCTTTGTGGAGACCGTCAAAGTGTGGCAGTAGGAGTGGTTCTACATCACCGAACCTCACAGCGCCAGATGGGCGGCCACTCCTGAGTTTAGATCCGGACCTCCTATGCGGCTCGCATCGCGAACCAGCAAGGGTCTGGATTGGGCATCGACCGCGGAAGTGATGACGCTGGAGAAGGGCATCATAAATATGATAAGCAAGAACACCAGTCTCACTGATTTGATTCAGGTGATGCTCTTCCGTCGGATCCTCCCCTGCCAACTCCGGCCTCTCCATATGTGGGAGTTCAATCCGGAAGGTCCCCGGACACTGCAGCGTTTCTTTGGCATGATGCACGAAGAGATCTAGAAGCTGCTCTTCAAGGCCCAGATGACGTGGCCGAAGAAAACCGATGGCATCGGCCTTGACAGCGCGAATCCGGCCACTCCGGTAAGTATTTTATTGAACATACGCTTGGTCCATAAATCCTTAGGCATAATGAGTTTTCTATCCCTCTCACAGGGCTGGACAGTGAAGGCGGAGTGGATCAAGTGTCTGGCGCCACTGCTTGAAGACCCAGCCATTCCCCTGCTAACAAGGATACTGGTCCCGGCGCCATATTAGGCACCGGAGAAGAAGGCCAAGAAGAAGAGAAAGGAGGCCAAGGGTGGCCTCCGCCGTAAAGGCACTTCGGACACAGTGTCCGGAGAGACCGAAGTCCTCTCCTCCCATGACGGAGATAAAGAAGAAGAGGAGAAGGAGGTGGAAAGTGGCTCTCCCCTAAAGGGAAGAAAAAAGAAAAGGGCAGCCTCCGCAGACCTGGAGGAGGGGGCGTCCAAGAGGGAGATGTCGGATTTGGGGTTCCGCAGACCCTTGAGAGGTTTGAACTCTGGGGTGTGTGCGAAGAACTCCCTCTTCCCAATCCGCCTGCTCAACAATCCACAGCCTAGCTCGACGAACCCAAGGGACAAGAGATGCAACAGTTTATCC
Organism: Triticum aestivum; assembly: GCF_018294505.1. Lineage (NCBI taxonomy): Eukaryota > Viridiplantae > Streptophyta > Magnoliopsida > Poales > Poaceae > Triticum > Triticum aestivum. The sequence goes on along the minus strand of NC_057802.1, from coordinate 184,113,955 downwards.
TGGTTTGGGCCACCTTGCGGTGTAATACCCTACTCCTGCTTTGTGGTGGATTGCCTCGAGGGGCTGAGGGATGAACTAGTACAGTGGTTGAACAGCCTCAGCAGGTGAGGTGTTCTTGAACTCAATGAGCTAGTGGGTGAGAGGGCGATCTGAATGATCCGTCCTCCTCTATGGTGGTGGCTAAGTCCTATATATAGTGGCCTTGGTCCTCTTCCCAAATGTAGGCGGGAAGGGATCCTACAATGGCCAAATTTGAAGGGGGACAACTAGTACAAGTTATCCTGACAAAAGTAGTCTTCGCCTACAAAAGGCTCTGGTGGTGACGCTACGGTGGGCTCCACGATGATCCCGTCCTACTGTCCTGACGGTCTTGGTCTTGTTGCACCGAGATGGAAACCTTTGTTTGATTCCTCGGGACCCTGCGCCTGCGCTTTCCTCCTTAGCACCAAAGAGGAAACTGGTACACTGCGCCCGCTGGCGCCCGCCCGGCCTTGCTCGTCTTGGCTCACGTCATGTGAACCTCGCGAGGTGCACGTTGCCTTGATATCTCTGCTCCTCGGGAGCCACCCTAGTTAGGCCGCCTCCAGGGAGGTCTTGGCGTCGTCCGCCTCGCGAGGCTTGGTCCCTCGCGAGGGTCTTGAGTCGTTGTTGCTGAAGCTGGGCCGTACCGGGCCATTGACAGAGCCACGCCGTGGGCCGCAGGCAGGTAAGTCTGGGTACCCCCATTCCTAGGACGCTGACAGTAGCCCCCGGGCCCAAGGCAGGCTCGAACTTGGCTTCGAGGTGAAGCCAAAGGGCAAGGGCGGAGCGCTGCGGGCCCCAACCGCCTGCGGCCTTGGTCAATGCGTGGAGATTGAAGGGACATGGGCACCTCCGCTTCCCCATGTCGCCTCAGCAACCGTCCTTGTGTGGCAAAAAGGCTGGCGTCCGCTGCCAAGCTTTCATTGCCTCCTCTTCATTTTGCTCCAGACCCCCTTTCTCCTTCTCGCCCAGAAAGCTCCCAGATCCATCAAAACTCTCCCCCAAGCCCGCAGCCGATGGCCGCCGACAAGGCGAAGACCGCACGCTCGCGCTCCTGGTTCGAGCTTGACCTGAGCGCGTCTACAGTCACGGAGAAGAACCTTGTTGCCGCGCTCCTAGTGACGGCGGACAACAACAACGAGGGGGAAGAGACAGCGCTCTGGGCCTGCTCCGTCAAGCCGGCAACCTTGGGCGGTACCTTCTATCCCTTCTTCTTGCACAACGTCTTCGCGGGGCTAGTCCCCCTTTCTCCGGCTTCTTCTATGCCGTCCTTCGCCATTACAATCTCCACGCCCTTCATATTCATCCCAACTCCGTCCTCCTCCTGTCGATCTTTGCCTTTTACTGCAAGGCATTCATGGGGGTGATGTCGTCGATGGCGTTGCTCCTCCATTTATTCTACCTCTGGGTCAAGGAGGGCCAGTGCTCGGGGTGTGCCAACTTTGTTGCGGCCAACGGCAGCAACACGATCTCGCGAGCTGGGAAGAAGGTGGAAGACTTCAGGAACAAGTGGGTCCTTATGGATGCCCTGCGCTCCTACCCTCAGCTAGCACTGCCGACTGGGATGCCAGTGCCTCACGAGGGATGGAACCATGAGAAGCTCACCGATCCCCGGGTGGAGCAGTTGATGGAAAGGATGATGGCCGACCTGAAGCCAGACGACCCGAAAGAGGAGACGCTGACGGGGGCCATGATTGTCAAGGAATTCCTGACACAACGCCTGGCTCCGCTCCAGGCACGCTCGTGCCCCTTGTGGAAGCTTGCAGATGAGGGAGGCAAACTCCGCCTGCACCCGGACGACCTGCCCGAAGAGGAGCTGAACAAGGTCCTGCGCCTCCTGGTTAGGAAGGACCATGGTTGCCCGCCTGATACCCATCTACCGCTATACTGCCGCCCAGATGGGGCAACGATCGCCGCCGCCATGCCTGCCTTCAACGAGTGCAGGCTCGTTCCACTGGTGCCTACTGGGCCCCCAGTCTCCCCGGTGATGTTGTCCTCCGGCTAGTCTGACCCAGAGGAGAGGTAGGACTCAGAGGCGACCCGGGAGGGGGCGGGGAGACTTCTCCTCTGCACCAGAACGATCTCCTCCGCACCCTCCCTAACGACGATGACACCGACGAGCACCCGATGAGGGAGTCGCCGCGCTCCGCCGGGGTCACCACGAGGTCCCAGGGCACTCCTCCGAAGAAGCTGAAGCAGTGGGTGCCGAAGAAGAGCAGGTCGGCATCGGTCCCGCGAGGTGGCGCCTCTGCCTCGTCGCCGGTCGAAGCTGCCGCAGGCCCGGGCGTCGCGCCATCGTCCGCTGCTGGGGCTCGCGCGCGGGTGCCCCAGTCCGTGAAGGCTGCGGGCGTGGCGCTCCTGAAGAGGACGAGGGATTACGCCACCATGGACCAGTAAGTGCTCCACCTTGATCCTTGTTTCCTGCTCCTGCTGCTGTATCTTGATACCTCCCTTTTGTATGGGTAGGCCGACGCCGGTGATGAAGAAGAAGAAGGAGACGGCCGTGGTCCCCGAGACCCAGCGGCCTGCCGTGGTTGCACCACCTCCGCCGAAGGAGGACGGGGCCAGTTCGCGTGCTCCTGCAACGGGGTTGTCCTCCCGAGGCCCGACCTCATGAGGAGGTGATTCCTGCGGCCGAGGCGACCCTGGGGACACTCGCCCTCAGCTCGCCTACTGAAGTCCTGAAGGCTCCAAAGTTCCCGGCTCCTCCTACCGCACCTGATGCTCTGGAGGAGGCTCTCTCCATGCTGACACAACTTCGCGACGATCTCCAAGGCGCCGACCGTCGCCTGGCGTCGGGGCGCCTGGAGCTGATCTCGGGATGGCTGCGGTCCGATGCGTCCGTCAGGGCGGCATGGAGCCATGCCATAATGGCCTCCAAGGAAGGTGAATATGTTGCCGCCTGGCTGCGGTTCCCCGCGATGTGGCGTTGAAGGATGCTGAGATTGCCAAGGAGCGCTGCCGGGTGGTGGAGGTCGAGTTGGAGACCCTGCGGCGAGCGTGCCACCGAGGCCCGCCAGCACGAGGCGCGGGAGGAGGAGCTGAAGGCTCGAGAAGACGCGGTCGCCGGCCGAGACACCGAGCTAGAGCAATCAACGCGGGAGTAAGCCATGGAGCGTGACCGCTTGGAGAAGCTGAAGGGGGAGGTGGAGGCGGAGAAAACCCGGCTGGGGGCCAAGGTGAAAATCCTTGCCATCGATCATGCCGCCTTCGATTCTCTTGAGCAGAGGTCCCGCGAGGCACCGCGGGACCTCTACGGGGGAGGGGGGTTGAAGAAGTCATTGGTGACTGCTGAGGAAGGCCCCGCCGAGCTGCTTCCCCAGCTGGTCACGACGCTCGAGGGCATTGTCCTTGGGGTCGGCCCCATGGTGGAAGGAGAGGCCCGCACGCTCTCCGCTTCGGCTATGACGTGCGTCTTCAGCCACCTCCATCTTCGCAACCCCAGCTCCAACTTAGGAGCCCTGCTTGAGTCTATGGACGAGGAGCACTGCACCGCCGCCACCAAAGCTGTGAAGGACCAGGTGGAGGCCCTGCTGCAGAAGTTCCTCGCCGTCGATCGACCCTGCGCCCCCGGCTGATGGTGCCGCCGAACCTACAGCCACAGCCGATGGTACAGGTGACGGCGACGTTGTCGATGACGGGGCGCTTCTTGCGGGCGATGGCAATGCCCATGGATGAAGAGGCTTGCTGGCGGCGCTTCCCTCCGTTTTTATTTCCCGCATCATACACCATGCCTCGTGGAGGCATTAAAACTTTATATGTTTTGCACCTTAAGAGATGGCGTTTGCTACCTCTTGAGCACTGCATTGGTTTTCCCTTGAAGAGGAAAGGGTTATGCAGTAAAGCAGCGTAAGTATTTCCCTCGGTTTTTGAGAACCAAGGTATCAATCCAGTAGGAGGCCACACACGTGTCCCTCGCACCTACACAAAAAAATAAATCCTCGCAACCAACACAATAAAGGGGTTGTCAATCCCTTCATGGTCACTTACGAGAGTGAGATCTGAGAGATATGATAAGATAATATTTTTTGTATTTTTATAATAAAGATGCAAAGTAAAGTAAAGGGCAATAAAAATAACTAAGTGTTGGAAGATTAATATGATGGAAGATAGACTCGGGGGCCATAGGTTTCACTAGTGGCTTCCCTCGAGAGCATAAGTATTACGATGGGTGAACAAATTACTGTTGAGCAATGAACAAATTACTATTGAGCAATTGACAGAATTGAGCATAGTTATGAGAATATCTAGGTATGATCATGTATATAGGCATCACGTCCGCAACAAGTAGACCGACTCCTGCCTCCATCTACTACTATTACTCCACACATCGACCGCTATCCAGCATGCATCTAGAGTATTAAGTTCATAAGAACAGAGTAACGCTTTAAGCAAAATGACATGATGTAGAGGGATAAACTCATGCACTATGATATAAACCCCATCTTGTTATCCTCGATGGCAACAATACAATACGTGCCTTGTTGCCCCTACTGTCACTCGGAAAGGACACCGCAAGATTGAACCCAAGGCTAAGCACTTCTCCCATTGCAAGAAAGATCAATCTAGTAGGCCAAACCAAACTGATAATTCGAAGAGACTTGAAAAGATAACCAATCATACATAAAAGAATTCAGAGAAGATTCAAATATTGTTCATATATAAACTTGATCATAAACCCACAATTCATCGGTCTCAACAAACACACCGCAAAAGAAGATTACATCGAATAGATCTCCACAAGAGAGGGGGAGAACATTGTATTGAGATCCGAAAATAGAGAAGAAGCCATCTAGCTAATAACTATGGACCCGAAGGTCTGAGGTAAACTGCTCACACATCAGCGGAGAGGCTACGATGTTGATGTAGAAGCCCTCCGCGATCGATGCCCCCTCCGGCGGAGCTCCGGAAAAGGCCCCAAGATGGGATCTCACGGGTACAGAAGGTTGCGGCGGTGGAATTAGGTTTTTGGCTCCGTATCTGGTAGTTTGGGGGTACGTAGGTATATATAGGAGGAAGAAGTATGTCGGTGGAGCAACATGGGGCCCACGAGGGTGGAGGGCGTGCCCGGGGGGGTAGGCGCGCCCCCTACCTCGTGCCTTCCTAGTTGATGTCTTGACGTAGGGTCCAAGTCCTCTGGATCACGTTCGTTCCGAAAATCACGTTCCCGAAGGTTTCATTCCGTTTGGACTCCGTTTGATATTCTTTTTCTGCGAAACTCTGAAATAGGCAAAAAACAGCAATTCTGGGCTGGGCCTCCGGTTAATAGGTTAGTCCCAAAAATAATATAAAAGTGTATAATAAAGCCCATTAATGTCCAAAACAGAATATAATATAGCATGGAACAATAAAAAATTATAGATACGTTGGAGACGTATCAAGCATCCCCAAGCTTAATTCCTGCTCGTCCTCGAGTAGGTAAATGATAAAACAGAATTTTTGATGTGGAATGCTACTTTGCATAATTTCAATGTAATTCTCTTAATTGTGGTATGAATATTCAGATCCGAAAGATTCAAGACAAAAGTTTAATATTGACATAAAAATAATAATACTTCAAGCATACTAACTAAGCAATTATGTCTTCTCAAAATAACATGGCCAAAGAAAGTTATCCCTACAAAATCATATAGTCTGGCTATGCTCTATCTTCACCACACAAAATATTTAAATCATGCACAACCCCGATGACAAGGCAAGCAATTGTTTCATACTTTTGACGTTCTCAAACTTTTTCAATCTTCACGCAATACATGAGCGTGAGCAATGGACATAGCACTATATGTGGAATAGAATGGTGGTTGTGGAGAAGACAAAAAAGGAGAAGATAGTCTCACATCAACTAGGCGTATCAACGGGCTATGGAGATGCCCATTAATAGATATCAATGTGAGTGAGTAGGGATTGCCATGCAACGGATGCACTAGAGCTATAAGTATATGAAAGCTCAACAATAGAAACTAAGTGGGTGTGCATCCAACTCGCTTGCTCACGAAGACCTAGGGCATTTTGAGGAAGCCCATCATTGGAATATACAAGCCAAGTTCTATAATGAAAATTTCCCACTAGTATATGAAAGTGATATCATAGGAGACTCTCTATCATGAAGATCATGGTGCTATTTTGAAGCACAAGTGTGGTCAAAGGATAGTAACATTGTCCCTTCTCTCTTTTTCTCTCATTTTTTTATTTAGTCCGGACTCTCATCCCGACTTGTGGGGGAATCATAGTCTCCATCATCCTTTCCTCACTTGGGACAATGCTCTAAAAATTGATGATCATCACACTTTTATTTACTTACAACTCAACAATTACAACTCAATACTTAGAACAAAATATGACTCTATGTGAATGCCTCCGGCGGTGTACTGGGATATGCAATAAATCAAGAGTGACATGTATGAAAGAATTATGAATGGTGGCTTTGCCACAAATACAATGTCAACTACATGATCATGCAAAGCAATATGACAATGATGGAGCGTGTCATAATAAACGGAACGGTGGTAAGTTGCATGGCAATATATCTCGGAATGGCTATGGAAATGCCATGGTAGGTAGGTATGGTGGCTGTTTTGAGGAAGGTATATGGTGGGTGTATGATACCGGCGAAAAGTGCGCGGTATTAGACAGGCTAGCAATGGTGGAAGAAAGAAAAGTGCATATAATCCATGGACTCAACATTAGTCATAAAGAACCCATATACTTATTGCAAAAATCTACAAGTTGTCAAAGCAAAGTATTACGCGCATGCTCCTAGGGGGATAGATTGGTAGGAAAAGACCATCGCTCGTCCCCGACCGCCACTCATAAGGAAGACAATCAATAAATAAATCATGCTCCGACTTCATCACATAACGGTTCACCATACATGCATGCTACGGGAATCACAAACTTTAACACAAGTATTTCTCAAATTCAAAACTACTCAACTAGCATAACTCTAGTATCACCATCTTCATATCTCAAAACAATTATCAAGTATCAAACTTCTCATAGTATTCAACACACTCATAAGATTTTTTTTACTAACCTTGAATGCCTATCATAATTAAAGCAAATTACCATGCTGTTTTGTAGGACTCTCAAAATGATCTAAGTGAAGCATGAGAGAACAATAGTTTCTAGAAAACAAAACCACCACCGTGCTCTAAAAGATATAAGTGAAGCACTAGAGCAAAAACTATATAACTCAAAAGATATAAGTGAAGCACATAGAGTAATCTAACAATTTCCGAATCATGTGTGTCTCTCTCAAAAGGTGTGTACAGCAAAGATGATTGTGGCAAACTTACAAGACGCTCCAAGCAAAACACATATCATGTGGTGAATAAAAATATAGCTCCAAGTAAAGTTACCGATGGAAGTAGACGAAAAGGGGATGCCTTCCGGGGCATCCCCAAGCTTTGGCTTTTAGGTGTCCTTAGATTAACTTGGGGCGCCATGGGCATCCCCAAGCTTAGGCTCTTGCCACTCCTTGTTCCATAATCCATCAAATCTTTTACCCAAAACTTGAAAACTTCACAACACAAAACTTAACAGAAAATCTCGTGAGCTCCGTTAGCGAAAGAAAACAAAACACCACTTCAAGGTACTGTAATGAACTCATTCTTTATTTATATTGGTGTTAAACCTACTGTATTCCAACTTATCTATGGTTTATAAACTATTTTACTAGCCATAGATTCATCAAAATAAGCAAACAACACACGAAAAATAGAATCTGTCAAAAACATAACAGTCTGTAGTAATCTGTAACTAACGCAAACTTCTGGAACTCAAAAAATTCAGCCAAAATAGGACGACCTAGACAATTTGTTTATTATCAGCTGCAATTGGAATCAGTATTTTATCACGTTCTGGTGATTTTTAACAATTGTTTTCGTGAACAGAAAGTTTCTGGAATTTTCAGCAAGATCAAATAACTATCATCCAGGAAGATCCTATAGGTTTAATTTGGCACAAACACTAATTAAAACATAAAAACAAATCTAACCAGAGGCTAGATCAAATATTTATTCATAAACAGAAGCAAAAAGCAAAAAAAAAAAACTAAAAATAAAATTGGGTTGCCTCCCAACAAGCGCTATCGTTTAACGCCCCTAGCTCGGCATTGAGATTTCAATGATGCTCACATGAAAGAAAAGAATTGAAGCACAAAGGGAGCATCATAAAACACGTGAAAAACACATCTAAGTCTAACATACTTCCTATGCATAGGCATTTTATAGGAAAACAAATTAGCAAGATAAGCAAGATCTAGCATATGCAAGGAAGAAGAAAGAAACAATAGCAATCTCAACATAACGAGAGGTAATTTAGTAACATGAAAATTTCTACAACCATATTTTCCTCTCTCATAATAATTACATGTAGGATCATAAGCAAATTCAACAATATAGCTACCACAAAACATATTCTTAACACGATCCACATGCATGCGAAGTTGACACTCTTCCAAAATAGTGGGATTATCATTAACTAAAGTCATGACCTCTCCACACCCACTTTTATCAAAAATACCATAAGATTGAACATTCTCCAAATATGTGGGATCTAAAGTTGACACTCTTCCAAACCCACTTTCAATATTATTGCAAACATTGTAATCAATCTCATATTCATCATGGGGCTTAAATAAATTTTCAAGATCATAAGAAGAATCACCCCAATCATGATCATTGCAACAAGTAGTAGACATAGCAAAACTAGTATCCCCAAGCTTAGGGTTTTGCATATTATTAGCACAATTGACAACAAGAGAATTTATAGTAAAACCATTGCAATCATGCTTTTTATTCAAGGAGCTATCGTGAATCTCTTCATAAATTTATTCATCACAATTTTCAGATTCACGAATTTCAAGCAAAACCTCATAAAGATAATCTAGTGCACTCAAATCACTAGAAATTTGTTCATCATAATTGGATCTCTTAAAAAGATTAGCAAGGGGATGAGGATCCATAAACTTTTAGCAAGCGAAGATGCAAGCAAAAAGAAGGCACATGGAAGAGGGCGAATAAAACGGCAAAGGTGAAGTGGGGGAGAGGAAAATGAGAGGCAAATGGCAAATAGTGTAATGCGAGGGATAAGAGTTTGTGATGGGTACTTGGTATGTTGACTTTTGCGTAGACTCCCCGGCAAAGGCACCAGAAATGGCTCGTTGACAGGAAATCAAATCTTGACTTGACTTGGTGTGAGCCTCCCCGACAACGGCGCCAGAAATCCTTCTTGCTACCTCTTGAGCACTGCGTTGGTTTTCCCTTGAAGAGGAAAGGGTGATGCAGTAAAGCAGCGTAAGTATTTCCCTCAGTTTTTGAGAACCAAGGTATCAATCCAGTAGGAGGCCACGCACGAGTCCCTCGCACCTACACAAACAAATAAATCCTCGCAACCAACGCAATAAAGGGGTTGTCAATCCCTTCACGGTCACTTATGAGAGTGAGATCTGATAGATATGATAAGATAGTATTTTTGGTATTTTTATGATAAAGATGCAAAGTAAAGTAAAGGGCAATAAAAATAACTAAGTGTTAGAAGATTACTATGATGGAAGATAGACCCGGGGGCCATAGGTTTCACTAGTGGCTTCTCTCGAGAGCATAAGTATTACGGTGGGTGAACAAATTACTGTGAAGCAATTGACAGAATTGAGCATAGTTATGAGAATATCTAGGTATGATCATGTATATAGGCATCACGTCCGCAACAAGTAGACCGACTCCTGCCTGCATCTACTACTATTACTCCACACATCGACCACTATCCAGCATGCATCTAGAGTATTAAGTTCATAAGAACAGAGTAACGCTTTAAGCAAAATGACATGATGTAGAGGGATAAACTCATGCAATATGATATAAACCCCATCTTGTTATCCTCGATGGCAACAATACAATACGTGCCTTGCTGCCCCTACTGTCACTGGGAAAGGACACCGCAAGATTGAACCCAAAGCTAAGCACTTCTCCCATTGCAAGAAAGATCAATCTAGTAGGCCAAAACAAACTGATAATTCGAAGAGACTTGCAAATAAAACCAATCATACATAAAAGAATTCAGAGAAGATTCAAATACTGTTCATAGATAAACTTGATCATAAACCCACAATTCATCGGTCTCAACAAACACATCGCAAAAGAAGATTACATCGAATAGATCTCCACACGAGAGGGGGAGAACATTGTATTGAGATCCAAAAAGAGAGAAGAAGCCATCTAGCTAATAATTATGGACCCGAAGGTCTGAGGTAAACTACTCACACATCATCGGAGAGGCTATGGTGTTGATGTAGAAGCCCTCCGTGATCGATGCCCCCTCCGGCGGAGCTCCGGAAAAAGCCCCAAGATGGGATCTCACGGGTACAGAAGGTTGCGGCGGTGGAATTAGGTTTTTGGCTCCATATCTGGTAGTTTGGGGGTACGTAGGTATATATAGGAGGAAGAAGTACGTCGGTGGAGCAACGTGGGGCCCACGAGGGTGGAGGGCGCGCCTGGGGGGGTAGGCGCGCCCCCTACCTCGTACCTTCCTGGTTGATTTCTTGACGTAGGGTCCAAGTCCTCTGGATCACGTTCGTTCCAAAAATCACGTTCCCGAAGGTTTCATTCCATTTGAACTCCATTTGATATTCTTTTTCTGCGAAACTCTGAAATAGGAAAAAAACAGCAATTCTGGGCTGGGCCTCCGGTTAATAGGTTAGTCCCAAAAATAATATAAAAGTGTATAACAAAGCCCATTAATGTCCAAAACAGAATATAATATAGCATAGAACAATCAAAAATTATAGATACGTTGGAGACGTATCAGCGCTTATTGTAATAATTTGCTAGGGTTTTGCGATTTCCTTCCCGCTTTCTTGGTGTTCTGCGTCCGCAGGGCCCGACCCCACGCATACCTCAGCCGCCGTTGGGTCATCCGGATCACCAGGATAAGACCAAGGGGTGAGGTGCTACGTGACCAGTTAGGCTCCTGAGTTGCGATGCTCAGGAGTCCCCCTTGACGTACAAACAGCCAGCGGGGAGGAGATGCGAGAGTAGGCCTTAGCGTTCTGCGTCGGCAGGGCCCGGTCCCATGCATACCTCAGCCATTGTTGGGTCGTCCGAATCGCTAGGATGAGACCAAGGGGCGAGGGGCTACGCGACCAGTTAGGCTCCTGAGTCGCGATGCTCAGGAGTCACCCTTGACGTACAAACAAACCTCCATACCTTTCCTCACCGAGGTCCCGCTTGGGAGGGGCGCGCGACGACCAGGTCTGAGGGACCTGGCAGGGTGGCGTGCGCTAGGCGTGACCTGAGCGTAGCCCCCATGCCCAGCCCCCTCGCGTGACTCTCCCGAGGGGAAAGTCTTGCGATGAGGCTAGACACTGAGCCTTGCGGCTCCCTGAGGTTGATGCGGCCAGGGGGCCGCCCTAAGTTGTTTATCACCAGCGCGGAGCATGGCGCTTCCGCACTTGCACGGGCATAGCCGCTCCTCGACCGTGTCGACTGCCAGCACGGAGCGTGGTGCTTCCACTGGTGCGTGGGTGGGGGCTCCCTCTGAGTGGAACCCCCGGGGCGTGTACAGCCCCGCCCTCACACGTGGCTTGCACGACAGGGCTAGATGAGGTGTGTCTGGGCACTCCTGAGCCAGCGTGGGACTCACGAGGCCCTACCTCAAGGCGGGTTGCGCCTGAATTTGATTCTTGACAGCTGTGATGGCCCTGCGAGGTGGTTAGACAACCTGCAACCAATGAATCTCCTGAGGTGATCACATGAGAAGGCCAAACACCAATGACTAGGAGGTGACGTGAACGGGACCGGCCCGCCAGACAGAGCTCAATCGTTGGGTTTATCAACGCTGCAGGGACGGACCCGAGCACAGACGCCGTGCCCAGTCTTCTCATGCGAAAATCCTGAAGAAAGACAACCAGCGCGCGGCTCCCGTGGTGGCGAGGCACCGAGTCGCGCCCTAGCTTGTCCGCCCGCGATTAGCTCATGCGAGAACAAGGCACCAAGGACCACGGGAGGTGACGTACACGGGAGTTGGCCCGCGAGCCAGAGCTCAGTCTCTTGGATTTAGCAATGCTGCAGGGACGGACCCGAGCACAGACGCCGTGCCAACCCTTAGTCATGAGGCAGTCGTGGGTGGGTTTGTAAGGACGTACGACATTCATGGTATCGAAGTACCGGGCAGGCATATATGTAGGATCAAAAGTATGTCTAGAGGGGGTGATTAGACTACTTGACCAAATAAAAATCTAGCCTTTTCCAAATTTTATGTCTTGGCAGATTTTAGCAACTTAGAACAAGTCAAGCAATCAACCTACACATGCAAGTCTAAGAGTATAGCAGCGGAATGTAAAACATTGCATATGAAGGTGAAGGGAGGAGTTTGGAGAGGGCAAACGAAATGTAGACGCGGAGATTTTTTCCGTGGTTCCGATAGGCGGTGCTATCGTACATCCACGTTGATGGTGAATTCAACCCATGAAGGGCTATCGTACATCCACAGTTGTAGCAATTACGCTCATGACTTGAAGATCTTTTGTCATTGTAGGACCTTGACTTGGTACTTCTTTCCTTGCTTCTACTCTTGTAGAAGTTGGTAAAGTTCTTCACCATTAGGCTCAATTCCTCGTTGAAGGTTCGTTTCTCACTTGATGATATAGGAGCATCATACGAGGCTTTGTAAGCACCACTTGACTTGTTGTGAAGCTCTTCCTTATCCTTGAGTGACATCTCATGAGCAACAATTCTTCCAATGACTTGCGTTGGCTTGAGATCTTTGTAATTGGGCATCATTTGGATCAATGTGCACACGGTATCACATTTTCCATACAAGGCTCTTACGATCTTCTTGATGATGAATCTATCGGTCATCTCCTCACTTCTTAAGCCGGCAATCTCATTTGTGATGAGAGCAAGCCTAGAGTACATTTCAGCGACACCTTCACCATCCTTCATTTTGAATTTGTCAAGTTGACTTTGAAACACATCCAATTTGGATTCCTTGACGGAGTCGGTACCTTCGTGCCTATCAATCAAAGTATCCCAAATTTCCTTTGCATTCTCAAGACGACTGATTTTGTTGAATTCTTCGGGGCACAATCCGTTGAAGAGGATATCGCAGGCTTGAGCATTGTATTGCAGCATCTTCAACTCTTCCGTGGTAGCTTCACGGTTTGGTTCTCTCCCATCAAAGAATTCACCTTGCAAGTCAATACACATAATAGCCCAAACGGCGGCGTTATGTCCAAGAATATGCATTTTCATCTTATGCTTCCAACTAGCAAAATTAGTACCATGAAAGTAAGGACCTCTACGGTGGTAATTTCCCTCGCTAGACGCCATACTCTCCTAGGTTGTGAAACCAAGGATATGATCACCAAAAGGTATGGAAATCAAGGAAAATGGAGACCAAAGCTTTGATACCACTTGTAGGATAGAAAGTATGTCTAGAGGGGGGTGATTAGACTACTTGACCAAATAAAAATCTAGCCTTTTCCCAATTTTAAGTCTTGGCAAATTTTTGCAACTTAGAACAAGTCAAGCAATCAACCTATACATGCAAGTCCTAGAGTATAGCAGCGGAATGTAAAACATTGCATATGAAGGTGAAGGGAAGGAGTTTGGAGAGGGCAAATGCAATGTAGACGCGGAGATTTTTTCCGTGGTTCCGATAGGTGGTGCTATCGTACATCCACGTGGATGGAGACTTCAACCCACGAAGGGTAACGGTTGTGCGAGTCCACGGAGGGCTCCACCCACGAAGGGTCCACGAAGAAGCAACCTTGTCTATCCCACCATGGCCACCGCCCACGAAGGACTTGCCTCACTTGGGTAGATCTTCACGAAGTAGGCGATCTCCTTGCCCTTACAAACTCCTTGGTTCAACTCCACAATATTGCCGGAGGCTCCCAAGTGACACCTAACCAATCTAGGAGACACCACTCTCCAACAGGTAATAGATGGTGTGTTGATGATGAACTCCTTGCTCTTGTGCTTCAAATGATAGTCTCCCCAACACTCAACTCTCTCTCACAGATTTGGATTTGGCAGAAAGATGATTTGAGTGGAAAGCAACTTGGGGAAGGCTAAAGATCAAGATTCTTGTGGTTGGAATGGAATATCTTGGTCTCAACACATGAGTAGGTGGTTCTCTCTCAGAAAATGAATGCTGGAAGTGAAGGCACGTTCTGATGGATCTCTCCACGAATGAAGAGGGGTGGAGGGGTATATATAACATCCACACAAAATCTAACAGTTACACACAATTTACCAAACTCGGTGAGACCAAATCATGAAACTCGGTCAGACCGATTTAGTTCAAAATGTGAACGTTAGGCTTTTCGGTGGGACCGACATGTCAACTCGGTGGGACCAATTTCATTAGGGTTAGGGCATAACGTAATCTCGGTGAGACCGATCACATAAACTCGGTAGGACCAATTTCTGTAATAGGCAAACAGAGAGTTGGTCAGGCAAACTCGGTGGGACCGATTCGCTCATTTCGGTGAGACCGAAACGCTACGAAAGGGAAACAGAGAGTTTGCATTGCGAACTCGGTGGGACCGATCGATCATCTCAGTTGGACCGAAACGTTATGAAGGGAAACAGTGAGTTTGCAATCCCATCTCGGTGAGACCCAGATCCCTAGGGTTTCTGGCTGTGGCTATGTCAAATAAACTCGATGGCGCCGGATAGATCAAATCGGTAGGGCCGAGTTTGACTTTTGGTTTGGGACATATGTGGATATGAGAAAGTGGTTGAGGGCTTTTGGAGCATATCACTAAGCATTTTGAGGAAGCAAGCTATTAAGCAACACCTCACCCCCTTTTAATAGTATTGGCTTTTCCTATGGACTCAATGTGATCTTGGATCACGAAAATGAAAATGTAGAGCCTTGAGCTTGAGCCAATATGTGTCCTTAGCATTTTGAGGGGTCCACATTTCTAATCCATGCCATGCCAAATCATTGAACTTTCTGAAATGATCATCTTGAAATAGCATTAGTTCAATGAGCTATATGTTGTTAGTAATTACCAAAACCACCCAGGGATAGTTGCACTTTCAATATCCCCCTTTTTGGTAATTGATGACAACATATAGATCAAAGCTTCGACAAATGATAATAAGATTGAAATGCATTGTCGCTTTGAGAACTATGTGATAAGCAAGAGTTCCCCCTAAATTTGTGCATTATTTAAAATTTACTTTTGAATGCAAATGCACAATCGATTAGGATCATGGGTCACTCTTCCATGTCACATACATCTTGGTGGAGCGCTCAAAATGATAGGAATTAAAACACGCACTCATCACCAAGCAAAGTGAATGATCATATATGAGATATAGAAGATAATATCATCCAAGCAAACATTAAAGTAGAATATGATCAAACACATGATCATACAAGTATCTCACACACAGACATAAAGAGTATCAAACGAGCACACAAAAAAGTATCAAGAAAATAGCAAGAGAGACAAAGAAGCAAAACACTCTCTCTCAAAGCCTATGATCTATACATTTCTCCCCCTTTGGCAACCGTTACCAAAAAGTTTGAAAATGCATAGTGCTATGCGTCTCTCTAGGTTTGGTCTTGGGAGGTGGTGTAGAGAGAACTCTAAGGACGAAGGCATCAGTAGATGTTGTTGGAGCTGGTGGAGTGGCAACTGGAGGTGGCACTGAAGCTGTTGCTGCTGGTGCTGAAGTAGTTGCTCTAGTGTCAGCCATGGGTACTGCAGTAGACCTCTGACCTCTAGGCACTCTCTGAAAAGCATATGTGGTAGCCTTCCCTTTCTTCTCCTCTGCTTCCTCCTGGAGCTGCTCAACAGCTGTCTGTATCTCTGTTACTTTCAGATCAAGATCATAGAACTTGGTCTCAATGATCCTCTCCAAGCTCTCCTGATTCTGAGTCAGGGTAGCCAAGCCCTTCTCAATCCTCAAAGTTGCTTGAATCAGATAAGCTAGCTGGTCTTGTTTTGACTTTAGAAAAACTTGATATGCCTCCTCAACACTTGGCATCTTTGCAGCCTTCTCAGCCTTTGCCTTTTCTCTCTTCTCTTGTTCTTGCACAGATGTAGGATCATCCTCATTCATCACAACTGTGTTATCCTCAAATTCTGGTTTCGAAGGTATGTGCTCCTTGTCCAAAAAATAAGTGCCTATGCCCATCTTGGAGTTGATGAGCACCTGAATGTGTGGAGCATACCCACAGATCTCTTCTGATCTGCAGTTGTCCTCTTGATTGTCTCAACAATCAGACTCATGACCTTGAATTTTTGAGGAACATCAAATATCTGCAGCAAGTTGATTGAATGTCCTCTGATCATCTTGTGATCTCCAGATTTGGGCAACAAAGTATTCCTCAAGATTGTGTTGATTGTAGCTAGACCAAACAACAAGTAATGTACAGATCCAAATCTATGTGTATCAAAGGCTTTGTCTGGGATCTCTTTGTACATGTTTGCCATAGAGTTGCGGTCTTTCTTCTTCTTGGCATAGACATCCAAATCATCCTCATGCTCTTCAGGGGCTTTGATCAACTTGGCCCACTCATCAACAGTTGACTGGTACCTTGTACCCTCAGACATCCATACAATTCTACCATCTGGATAGAAATGAGCTGTAGAATAGAGCTGCATAATGAGCTCATCATTCTATTTGGTAAGCTTCTGTCCCACAAACTTCTCAACTCCACAAGCTTTGAAGCTTTCATGTACTCCTGGAAAATAGTCTTCATTCTCATCAATGAATTCCCAATCAACCCACTTCATATCACAGACTATAGGCTTCTTGTCAAGCAGAATGGTTTCATAGAAATCTTGTTGTTCTTTGGTGTGGAATATGTAGTCCACAGTAGTCTTCCTTCTCACAGCATATGGATCAGACTGTCTCCAAAGTCTCAGACCTACGTCTTTCCTAATGCTCATATCCTCTGCCACTGTATGACTGTCATTATGATCTGGAATCTTTGGTTTAAGCTTCCTTAGCACTTGAGCTTCAACATCTTCTTCTTCCATCTTAGGCACTGGGGCCTTGTTCTTCTCTTTAGCTGGGATGTTCCTAGTGCTCCTCTTGGGCTTAGAAGTCTTTTGAGCTTGAGCAGTAGCTTTGGGGGCAGTCTTGGGCTTTGAAGGAGCAACCCCTGACTTGATAGCATCCCCCATAAGCTTTTGGGACTTGGGTGCTGGTGCAACATCCTCTTCCTCTTCATCTTCTTCTGCTGGATCTCTAAACATGGAGGATCTCCCAATGACTCTAGCAGTGGTCTTGTTGACCCTCTCTTTCCTCTTCTTGCCCTCACCAGCCTCCTTTGGTTCAAGTGTGAACTCCATGGTTTCCTGAGTGGAGGCCCTGGCCTTAGACATTGGAACTCTCTTAGCTGGTGCCTTCTTGTGCAAACCAGGCTTTGTTGCAGCAGCAGTACCATATTCCTTCTTCAGGACTTTCTTCTTGGAGCTAACTTCCTCCTCTGTAGCCACATAGTCCCCATCCTCAGAATCTGAGGTTCTCTTCTTCCTTGATCTGGTGGCTTCCTTGGGCAAATTGCTTGGAGTGCTCCTGCTGCCCTCATCATAGATGCTTGAGGGACTAGTGCCCTCACTCATGTGAACTTGCTCTTCTGATTTGTTCTGGCTATCACTCTGGTTAGACATTCTGGCAAGCAAACTGACAGCAGACCCTGTGAATAGATATAGATGAGATAGAGTGGATGAGCCTCACAAAGTGCAGAGTTTTTGCAAAACAGATGAGTCAAAACTTAGTTTTAGTTCTCCACAGAAAGCATTTCGGAGCTACCAATTTGTTAAACTCGGTGACACCGAAGCAACTTTTGGAGTCTAAACTAGTGAACTCGGTCAGACCGAGTCACAGTTCGGTGGCTCCGAGATTGCTAGGGTTTCACAGAGAATTGAATTCGATCACCCCGATTTGCAGCTTTCAGTTAGACCGAAAAGTGCAAGTGCAATGGCCTAAGCCAAATCGGTGAGACTGATTTCCACAACTCGGCCGGTCCGAGATGAGTTCGGCGGAAACCTAACCCTAAATTTTCAAATCAAACCTAACCTAAAGGAAGTTTTCTCTGGATAGATTGATCTCATACGTGGTAAAGAACATGGCATTGCATTGTGCTAAGAATCAGAGTAAGGAATTAGCACAAAAGTTCTAACTCATACCCTAGTTCGGCGGTGAGTTCGCTACGGCGGCAACGGTGGGGTTGAATCCTGTCGACGGCGACGGAAACCAGCGGCGGGAGGTCGCTGGCAACAAGAAGACAGTCCGGAGACCCGAGGCGGCAGAGCAGGACACGCGCGGGCTGAGGAGTTCTGAAGAAATTTCCAAAATCTCACCCGTGGGTTTATATATCCTGACCCTGTCGGTGTGACCGAGTGGAACAACTCGGGGGCACCGAGATGCAGAATCGCAAGCGGTTACTGCAACTCGGTGTGACCAAAAAGTTCAAATCGGTTGCACCAAGGTTGAAAATGTAGATCAATTCAGTGAACTCGGGTGACCGAAGAAGATGGATCGGTATACCGAAATGCACACAGAGGTTTTGGAAGTTTAAGTCTATGACGAATCGGGGACTCCGAGTGCTCCTCACATAGAGTGGTTCGAATCTGACTTGATCAAACTTTGTGATGTAGCATGAATAGAGTTTGAGACGAGAAAAGCATAGATAGCTAGAGGAAGTTCTTAGGCATTCTTGTCCATCCACTTGGCAAAAGAGAAAAGAGCCAAACAATCAAAGCAACAAGTGGATGTCCTCGAATGAGAAAACAATAAAATGGCAAATGAAATATGTGACAAAGCATGCAAAAACACTCTAGCATCTATCAAGCAATTGGCGATGACTAGGTCATTTATATATGAGTATATTGACTTAGGAGTCAAATGAGAACATTTGATCATAGGTTATACTCATCGTTTAAGCACAAGTGGGGTTACCACTTTTACATAAAGCATTGTTGTGTTCACACCATTAGAGTTGCTTTAGCTCAATTGATTAGAGTAAAGCTCCGCCTAGATGTGATATATCCCTCCTAAGAGGGATGAAATAACCTTGGGTTTTGTCGATGATGACTTCATGTAGATGTTAAAGATGTGGATGCTCAATGTTGATGTAGATCATTCGGAGCAATCCATTGGAGTGAGTTGCACTTTCAATACCTACACGGGCTAGTCCCACAAGGAACAAACAAGGATTTCCATAGACATAGAGTGATGTACACACACAAGATGATGTCCATGAAAGCATTAGGTTACCTTGTCCCTTGTCTTACCAACAAGAGGGTTTGTGACTCCTTGAACTAGTGCATGATGTGGAATTTGTTTGCACTTGTCATCGCCAAAATGATATGAGTGAAGTATGTTGGCGGAGTCACCCTCAAGAACTCTCTAGTTCTTCTTCTTCGGGATCCACATCATCTTGATGGGAACCCTTGGAGTTGTAGTCGTACTTGATGAAGTAGAACTTGATGTAGTATTGGGAACCCACTTGAACAAGGCCTTTGGAGCTTCTTCAAATGCATCAATCTCCTCTTGAAGCTTATCCTTGCCTTTTTGCTTGTGGTCTTGTGGTGGAAGATCACCTTGAGCTTGTGTCCCTTGGAAAGAAGTAGGTGTTGGGGAACGTAGTAATTTCAAAAAAATTCCTACGCACACGCAAGATCATGGTGATGCATAGCAACGAGAGGGGAGAGTGTCGTCCACGTACCCTCGTAGACCGTAAGCAGAAGCGTTATGAGAACGCGGTTGATGTAGTCGTACGTCTTCACGATCCGACCGATCCAAGTACCGAACGCATGGCACCTCCGAGTTCAGCACACGTTCAGCTCGGTGACGTCCCACGAACTCCGATCCAGCAGAGCTTCGAGGGAGAGTTCCGTCAGCACGACGGCGTGATGACGGTGATGATGATGGTACCGACGCAGGGCTTCGCCTAAGTACTGCTATGATATGACCGAGGTGGATTATGGTGGAGGGGGCACCACACACGGCTAAAAGATCAATGATCAATTGTTGTGTCTATGGGGTGCCCCCTGGCCACGTATATAAAGGATGCAGGGAGGAGGAGGCTGGCCCTCATAGGGCACGTCCAAAGTGTGGAGTCCTACTAGGACTCCCTAGTCCTAGTAGGATTCCACCTCCCACATGAAATAGGAAAAAGGGAAGGGAGAAGGAGAAGGAAGGAAGGGGGCGCCCCCTTTCCCTAGTCCAATTCAGACCAGTCCATGGGGAAGGGGCGCGGCCACCTTTGAGGCCTTTCTCTCCTTTCCCGTATGGCCCATTAAGGCCCAATACGAATTCCCGTAACTCTCCGGTACTCCAAAAAATATCCGAATCACTTGGAACCTTTCCGATGTCTGAATATAGCCTTCCAATATATCGATCTTTACGTGTCAACCATTTCGAGACTCCTCGTCATGTCCCCGATCTTATCCGGGACTCCGAACAAACTTCGGTCATCAAATCACATAACTCATAATACAAATTGTCACAGAACGTTAAGCGTGCGGACCATACGGGTTCGAGAACTATGTAGACATGACCGCGACTCATCTCCAGTCAATAACCAATAGCGGAACCTGGATGCTCATATTGGTTCCTACATATTCTATGAAGATCTTTATCGGTCAAACCGCATAACAACATACGTTGTTCCCTTTGTCATCGGTATGTTACTTGCCCGAGATTCGATCGTCGGTATCTCAATACCTAGTTCAATCTCGTTACCGGCAAGTCTATTTACTCGTTCCATAATACATCATCCTGCAACTAACTCATTAGTTACATTGCTTGCAAGACTTTTAGTGATGTGTATTACCGAGAGGGCCCACAGATACATCTCCGATACTCGGAGTGACAAATCCTAATCTCGATCTATGCCAACCCAACAAACACCTTCGGAGACACCTGTAGAGCATCTTTATAATCACCCAGTTACGTTGTGACGTTCGATAGCACACAAGGTGTTCCTCCGGTATTCGGGATTTTCATAATCTCATAGTCATAGGAACATGTATAAGTCATGAAGAAAGCAATATCAACATACTAAACGATCAAGTGCTACGCTAACGGAATGGGTCAAGTCAATCACATCATTCTGTAATGATGTGATCCTGTTAATCAAATGACAACTCATGTCTATTGCTAGGAAACTTAACCATCTTTGATTCAACAAACTAGTCAAGTAGGGGCATACTAGTGACACTCTGTTTGTCTATGCATTCACACATGTACTAAGTTTCCGGTTAATACAATTCTAGCATGAATAATAAACATTTATCATGATATAAGGAAACATAAATAACAACTTTATTATTGCCTCTAGGGCATATGTAGCGACCCGACCTCAGACGGTCAAGTCTCTGTGCTTCAGTGTCATCCCTGGATCGGTAATGCTGACACACACAGTACTCGAAGGATTTATAACAGAGTAGCAATCACACACTTATTACATCAAATGTCTCAAAAGAGAACTTAATACAATAAATATGGCTTAAGGCCATCAAATACGATAACAGCGGAAGGCTTAGAAGATAAAGCGAGTCCATCAACTCCAACGGCATAGCTGAGCGCACGACAACGGCCTAGCGAACCTTACTCCTTGTCTGAAAAGTCTGCAACAGGATATGTTGCAGCCCAAAAACGGGTCAGCACATGGAATATGCTGGCATAGTAACACAATAGAGTAATGAACAGAATAAATGCTATCACTACATGCATATATGGCTGGTGGAGGCTGTATGATTAATATATTTTGCGAAAAGCCAATTTTTCCCTACAACAAAGGAATATATTTTATTTAACTATCATGGTAGTTGAAACATTGAGAATGGTACCCCCATCTCAATCCCAATTAAAAGTAATTATCAACCCAACAAAATTAATTTAGAGTGATGGGATCCATATGATATCCAAGAACCAGATACTCAAGATGTCCATAACCGGGGACACGGCTAACCATGATTAGTTTGTACACTATGCAGAGGTTTGCGCACTGTTCCCCACAAGACTCGATCTCCTCCATTTGATTTCTCGCACTACATTGTGTTTGAGAAACGGATGACCGAGACACAGTCTTTTAGAAGCATTAACTCTAACCCCGGGTAGACAGTACCAACCTACATCCCCTACATCTGCTAGCCTACCACTAGAAGAGGTCATGCAACCTACTCGACTATACTAGAGCCCATAATAGCTTGTAGCTGCACACGGAAGTTTCTAGCATGAATAATCTTACGATCCCTTTGAGCCTAGGTGGCAGACCGTAGGAGGATCACACGGTATAACCCCGAGATCTCCTAGGACAACACTGGTATAACCCCAGGTGCCCAAACCAACAATCCACCCAGATGTGTATTAAAGTTGCCACCTTAAGTTGAACCATTAAATTAAAAAATCTCACATCTGTCATGGATACACTCAAACCCAATCCACATCTACGAGCATAGCATAGCAATATAAGCATAACGTAGAAGTAACTCCTAGGGTTTGATAATAAACCGGGCAATAGGTTCTACCTCATCAACTACTTCCCAATACCCACATGTTAATCACATCCTAATCATGCAGTGTTTGAGGATTGTAACTAATGCACAAAAACTGGGTATGAAAGAGTATGATCAATGTGTTACTTGCCTTGCTGGCGATCCGCAAAACCTAGTGACTCGTAGTAGCACGCTTCGCACTCCGGAAATTCTATCGCAAACAAACAATAGCATACATAAGCAATCAAGCAAAGATGCACGGGTAAAACTCAAATTAGAAGATCTAACCAGAAAGTTCAACTGAAGAACTCCGGTTTGCAACAAGAATCAAATCAAACGGAGTAACGAAACTCAAACTGCGAAAGAAACAAGATCCGATTACTAATGTGGACTAAAGTCAAACTTTACTATATCAAAATCTTGTTCAAGTTGGTTAAACAGAAAGAGAACTTCGAGACGAACATCTAGGCGCTTGTTTCACCTGATTTGGATAAACGAGCGAAAAGATAAACTAAAACGAAGTTTAGGGCAGAAATCGCGATCGGAAATAATCACGGAAAAACCCTGGAAAAAGAAAAACCGACGAACAGACTAACGAACGAACGCTCGCTGTCTGTGACTAACGGACGGACAACGTTTGTTAAAACGAACGTACGGATGAACGTCCGCGATTTAACCGAACCGAGAAAAACCGAACTGGTAAAATTAAAATAACGCAACTAGGTTTTTTTTAAACCGGGGTTTTACCTAAAAACCAAAAAAAAAACGAACGACGAGATCCATCAGCGGTAGCTCGGATTCCGGCGAGGCGAGGCACTCCGGCGTGGCGACGGCTCGGCAGAGCGGGCGGCGGCGGCGGCTGGTGATGGTGGGGGTCGAGGCGGCGGGGCGGGCGGCATATAAAGGGCCGGGGGGCGTGGCTTGGGGCAGGGGGCGACAAGGCGGAGGCGGTGTCAGACTCCTCTGGCGAGTCCGTCTCCAGTACGGGACGGGAAGGCGGCGCGGCTGGCGGCTGGGCCTCGGCCCAGTGCGATCTGGCGGAATTTTTTTTTAAACTTATTCCGCTGAAGATAAAATTGTAGAAAAATAAATAAAAATCTAAAAATACCAAAACAATTTTTCGCCGTCTAAATAAAATATTTAGGACAGGGTGAACATTTTCTTGGCCCTAAAATGCAATTTTTTAAAAAATGCATATTTCTCCTAATTCAAATAAAATAGCGATAAAATCCAAATAGAATTTATTTATTGATTTTAATATTTTTCCTCCAATGTCTCATTCATTTTGGAGAAGTCATATTATCTCCTCTCATATATATTTAACATGAAATAATTTCGGAGAGAAAAACAATTAAAACCAAATTAATCCTTGTTTCGATATTTGATAAAAAAATCAAATACCAAAAATAGTGAAATCCCCAACTCTCTCAGTGGGTCCTTGAGTTGCTTAAAATTTTGAGGATCGCAAACGAAAAAGGCAATAAAATATGATATGCATGAATGACCTATATATATATATATAACATTCCAAATTGAAAATTTGGGATGTTACAAACCTACCCCCCTTAAGATGAATCTTGCCCTCGAGATTCGGGTTGGCTAGAAAATAGGTGTCGGTGGTCCTTCCGTAAATCATCTTCTCGTTCCCAGGTGGCTTCATCCTCGGTATGGTGGCTCCACTGAACTTTGCAAAACTTAATAACCTTGCTGCGAGTAACTCGGCTGGCAACCTCGAAAATCTTGACAGGTTTCTCTTCATAGGTCAAATCACTGTCCAACTAAATTGCTTCCAGGGGTACTGTATCTCTCAGAGGTATATCGGCCATCTCAGCATGACACTTCTTCAACTGGGAAACATGAAACACATCATGAACTCCTCACAAACCTTCGGGTAACTCCAACTTGTAGGCAACCTCTCCCATACATTCCAAAACTCGGTATGGTCCTACAAATCTCGGGGCTAATTTTCCCTTAACTCCAAAATGTTTAACTCCTCGCAGAGGTGACACTCGCAGATATGCTCTGTCTCCGATCTCATAGACTACCTCCTTGCATTTTGAATCGACATAACTCTTCTGCCTAGACTGAGCTACCTTCAGTCTATCTCGAATCAGCTTAACCTTCTCTTCAGACTCTTTGATCAAATCCGGTCCAAACAACTGACGGTCCCCAACTTCATCCCACATTAACGGTGTTCTGCACCTTCTTCCATATAGGGTTTCGAATGGTGCCATCTTCAAACTGGCCTGGTAGCTATTGTTGTATGAGAACTCTGCGTATGGCAAATTATCATCCCAACTAGACCCATAGTCTAGCGCACAGGCTCTCAACATGTCTTCCAGAATCTGATTGACTCTCTCGGTCTGTCCATTTGTCTGTGGATGAAAAGTTGTACTGAACTCTAGCCTGGTACCCAAAGTCTGGTGCAGCTGGTGCCAAAACTTTGAAGTAAACTATGTTCCTCTATCTGATACGATGGTCCTCGGAACTCCGTGCAGACATACGATCCTGGTCATATATATCTTGGCCAACTTCGCACTGGTATAGGTGGTTTTCACTGGGATAAATTGAGCTACCTTGGTCAAGCGATCCACTACTACCCAGATAGAATCATATCCCGATCGGGTCCTGGGTAATCCAGTAATAAAATCCATGCCAAGCTTGTCCCACTTCCATTCGGGTATCGGCATAGGCTGCAGTTATCCTGCTGGCTTCTGATGTTCTGCCTTCACTCTCTGATATACATCACATACGGCTACATACTCGGCAATATCCTTCTTCATTCCAGTCCACCAGAAACGGTCCTTCAAATCCAAATACATCTTAGTGTTTCCAGGATGTATCGAGTATGGCGAGTTATGAGCTTCTTGAAGTATCAATTTCCTGATCTCTGCATTATTTGGCACATAAACTCGGTCCTCAAACCACAAGGTGTCGTGCTCATCCTCACGAAAACCTTTGGCCTTTGCTTTCTCATTCTCTCCTTTATTTCAGTGATCTCCTTGTCACCCTTCTGAGCTTCACGAATCTTTCACAACAATGTAGATTGAACTTCCATTGCTGCAACAAAACCTCTGGGAACAATCTCCAAACGAAGTTCCCTGAGATCCTTGGCTAACTCCTTTGGCATCCCTCCCATTAAGAGGGTATTAACATAACTCTTCCGGCTCAAAGCGTCTGCTACGACATTGGCCTTTCCTGGATGATAGTGCAGCTTCATATCATAATCCTCTATAAGCTCCAACCATCTCCTTTGCCTGAGGTTCAACTCCTTCTGTGTGAAAATGTACTTCAAACTCTTATGATCCGTGTACACATCACAACGGTTTGCAATGAGAAAATGTCTCCGGGCCTTGAGGGCATGCACTATGGCTGCTAACTCCAAATCATGTGTGGCATAATTCAACTCATGCGGTCGAAGTTGACGTGAGGCATATGAAACAACTCTTCCATCTTGCATAAGTACACCTCCAAGTCCTAAGCGAGATGCGTCACAATACACTTGGAAATCCTTGCGTATATCTGGCAGAATTAGCACTGGGGCTGTAGTCAGACGTTTCTTCAACTCCTGGAAACTGGCCTCACATTCTTCTGTCCATTTGAACTTGGTGTCCTTCTTCAACAACTCCATCATAGGCTTCGCAATTTTAGAGAAATTCTCAATAAATCTCCTATAGTATCCCGCGAGTCCAAGGAAACTACGGATCTCCCCAACTGTGGTGGGTGATAGCCAGTCGGTGACTGATTTAACCTTGGTGGGGTCTACTGCTATACCTTCTCCTGATATAACATGTCCAAGGAATCCAACTTCCTTCAACCAAAACTCGCATTTGCTAAACTTGGCATACAACTGATGTTCCCTGAGCTTCTCGAGAACTAAGCGCAAATGCTCCTTGTGCTCCTCTTCATTCTTTGAGTATACTAGAATATCATCAATGAACACCACAACAAACTTATCCAAGAACTCCATGAATACCTTATTCATCATACTCATGAAGTAGGCATGGGCATTAGTCAATCCAAATGACATAACCGTGTACTCATGAAGCCCGTACCTTATGGTGAAAGCTGTCTTGGGTATATCTTTTTTCTCGAATCTTCAACTGGTGGTATCCTGATCGCAGATCTATCTTCGAGAACACTTTAGCTCCTTGCAACTGGTCAAACAAATCATTGATCATCGGCAGTGGGTACTTGTTTTTTATCGTCACTTCATTCAATGCTCGATAATCAACAACCATCCTCAATGATCCATCCTTCTTCTCAACCAAGAGCACTGGGGCTCCCCATGGTGATGAACTTCGTCGAATGTAACCTTTCTCCAATAACTCCTTAATCTACTTCTTGATCTCTTCCAGATCATTTGCGGGCATCCGGTATGGTCTCTTCGTTATAGGTCCGGTGCCTGGCAACAACTCTATTAAAAACTCAATGTCTTGATCTGGCGGCATGCCTGGTAATTCCTCTGGAAATACATCCGGGTAATCCTTCACTACTGGCACTTCCTCCTGAACAACTCCGGAGAGGGAATTTACTTGGGTTCTCCTTGGTGCATGCCTGGATACATACTTAATCCTTTTCGCTCCGGGGTAGTGAGCAGAATTGACTTGCTAGTGCAATCTATGCTTCCTCCATACTTCGATAGCCAATCCATTCCCAGTATCACATCCAATCCTTGTGATTCCAAAATTATGAGGTCTGAGGGGAAACATGGTTGCCAATGGTTAAGGGTAACCGGTCGCACCATCGGCTGGCCATATACTCTGCACCGGGTGAGCTCACTAACAAGGGTGTCCTAAGGGCTAATGTGGGTAACTTAAACTTGTCCACAAATCCCCTTGAAATGTATGAATGCGATGCACCAGTATAAAAAAGAACAAGAGTGGTAAATGACTTAACCAAAAACTTACCAATAACAGCAACTGGCTGCTCTTCAACCTCCTCCACGTTCACGTGGTTCACCTGTCCCCTGTTGAAAGGGTTGGGCTTCTTCCCAGAGTTTCCATTTCCATTGCCATTCTTCAAGTCTGGACAATCATTAGCGTAATGTCCAGTCTTCCCGCACTTGAAACAGGTAACATGACTCTGGTCCTTCTTGGCGGGTGTGGCTGGGTTAGAGCGGTTCTGATTGCTGCTTGCTCCATTCCCATTCCCATTCTTTGGGCCATTGTGGTTATGAGAACTTCCTCCATTGTGGGTGTGGCCTCCATGGTTATGGGTAAATCCTCCCGAGTTCGGGGTAAAACGAGGCTTCTGCGATGCTCCTGAATTGTACTTCCCTTGCCCATACTTCCTCTTGCGGCTCTCAATCTACTGTTGCTTCCCTTCAATCATAAGAACCTTATCTACCAACTCCTGGTAGTTGTTAAATGTTGCCACCGTCAATTGCATGCTCATCTCATCATTCAGCCCTTCCATAAACTTCTCCTGCTTTGCAGCATCTATGGCCACATCATCAGGGGCATAACGAGATAGCTTACTAAAATCATCTACATACTGAGCCACAGTATGATTTCCCTGGCGTAAGTTGCGAAACTCACGCTTCTTCATGCTCATAGCTCCAGTTGAGACATGGGCTGTGCGGAAAGCTTGCTGAAACTACTCCCAAGTGACATTGGCTATAGGGAAAGTGGCTGTGTAATTCTCCCACCATGAGGCTGCTGGTCCATCCAATTGATGTGCGGCAAAACGCACCATCTCAGCATCTGTGCAACCTGCGGTGGTCAACTCCCTTCCAATCCTGCGTAGCCAGTCATCCGCAACTATTGGCTCGGTGCTACTGGAAAACACCGGCGGCTGCAACCTCAGAAAACGGGCTAGGTTGTCAACTGGGAGGTGGTGGGGTTGTGTTGTGTTGTTGTTGTTGTTGTTGTTGCCTTGGTTCTGAACTAACAACTTCATCAAGGCATTCTGCTGCTGGATCAACTGAGTGAGCTCCGGTGGGAAGACAAATCCGGTATCACGTCTCGGAGGCATCTGATGGGTTTAGAGTGGAGAGATGAGAATAGAATGAGGTCTAGTGAGAAAGCACTACCCATATGCACATGAGACAAACAGAATCATATCATATCACTCAATCAATCAAGCAAGGGCATACAATCGATCTAACTATCGTTACAGTGCTCAGACTACTACTATATACATGGGGGAATACTACATGATCATATGGTGGTCTACTAGAAATTTTGATTGGTGGAAGACTCCATGATATCTGCTCCAGCTTCATCTTCATAGTCATCATCACTACTGTCGGGGTCGGTGTCGGTGTCGTCGATGATGACGTAGTCTTCAGAACGTATCTCCTTGGGTCTGTCGTCATCTCTTCCTGGTTGGGGGTCTCCCAGGAATACTCCGAGCTTCTTAATCAGGTGGTCATTCTTCTCCAATAGTATTGCGATTTCCTCCTCGTATCCGTCGCGTGTAGACTTGAGTTCCTCCTCTAGCTCCATGTTCCTGGTCATCACCTTCTTCAAATCTATCATGTTTGCGCACATCTGGTTCTCCTGGCGTCGAATGTGCTGGTTTAACTCCTGGATGAAAGCTGCAATGGACCTGTCCTTCCTGGTGCTGATCATCTCCCATTGCTCATCTCGGCGCCCACATATCCGGTACATAGTGTCTTTCAGCTCCTGTTTGTAGACTTCTCCAATACGTCCCATAGCAATGTGGGCTGCCATGCTTTTGCCTAGACTCCAGGTTGGTGCATCAAAGGAAAACTCTATGGGCTCAGTGACTGGCGTGAATGTCCTTCCTGGAACTTGAACTCGAATCATCCAACGTTCCCCTTCTGGTAAAGTGGCGGTGTAGGTCCCGGTGAAGCTTGGTATTCCAATGTTCAGGTACCTCATGACTTCCTTCAAGTGTCGTCCAAAGGGTGTGTCCTCATCTGGTTGTGCAAACTTGTTCCTTGAGTCCGCCATCCTAAAGAGTAGAAAATGGAGAGGAGTCAGAAATGGGTAGAGAAGAGTGACCTATGGCTCATCTTAGTGGTCGTGTCCTACATTCAGCGTGTGCTCTGATACCATCTTATAGCGACCCGACCTCAGACGGTCAAGTCTCTGTGCTTCAGTGTCATCCCTGGATAGGTAATGCTGACACACACAGTACTCGAAGGATTTATAACAGAGTAGCAATCACACACTTATTACATCGAATGTCTCAAAAGAGAACTTAATACAATAAATATGGCTTAAGGCCATCTAATACGATAACAGCGGAAGGCTTGGAAGATAAAGTGAGTCCATCAACTCCAACGGCTTAGCTGAGTGCACGGCAACGGCCTAGCGAACCTTACTCCTCGTCTGAAAAGTCTGCAACATGATACGTTGCAGCCCGAAAATGGGTCAGCACATGGAATATGCTGGCATAGTAACACAGTAGAGTAATGAACATAATAAATGCTACCACTACATGCATATATGGCTGGTGGAGGCTGTATGATTAATATATTTTGGGAAAAGCCAATTTTTCCCTACAACAAAGGAATATATTTTATTTAACTATCATGGTAGTTGAAACATTGAGAATGGTACCCCCATCTCAATCCCAATTGAAAGTAATTATCAACCCAACAAAATTAATTTAGAGTGATGAGATCCATATGATAATCCAAGAACCAGATACTCAAGATGTCCATAACCGGGGAGACGGCTAACCATGATTAGTTTGTACACTCTGCAGAGGTTTGCGCACTGTTCCCCACAAGACTCAATCTCCTCCGTTGAATTTCTCGCACTACATGGTGTTTGAGAAACAGATGACCGAGGCACAGTCTTTCAGAAGCATTAACTCTAACCCCGGGTAGACAGTACCAACCTACATCCCCTACATCTGCTAGCCTACCACTGGAAGAGGTCATGTAACCTACTCGACTATGCTAGAGCCCATAATAGCTTGTGGCTGCACACGGAAGTTTCTAGCATGAATAATCTTACGATCCCTTTGAGCCTGGGTGGCGGACCGTAGGAGAATCACACGGTATAACCCCGGGATGTCCTAGGACAACACTGGTATAACCCCAGCTGCCCAAACCAACAATCCACCCAGATGTGTATTAAAGTTGCCACCTTAAGTTGAACCATTAAATTAAACAATCTCACATTTGTCATGGATACACTCAAACCCAATCCACGTCTACGAGCATAGCATAGCAATATAAGCATAACGTAGAAGTAACTCCCAGGGTTTGATAATAAACAGGGCAATAGGTTCTACCTCATCGACTACTTCCCAGTACCCACATGTTAATCACATCCTAATCATGCAGTGTTTGACGATTGTAACTAATGCATAAAAACTGGGTATGAAAGATTATGATCAATGTGTTACTTGGCTTGCTGACGATCCGCAAAACCTAGTGACTCGTAGTAGCATGCTTCACACTCTGGAAATTCTATCACAAACAAACAATAGCATACATAAACAATCAAGCAAAGATGCACGGGTAAAACTAAAATAAGAAGATCTAACCAGAAAGTTCAACTGAAGAACTCCGGTTTGCAAAAAGAATCAAATCAAACGGAGCAACGAAACTCAAACTGCGAAAGAAACAAGATCCGGTTACTAATCTGGACTAAAGTCAAATTTTACTGTAACAAAATCTTGTTCAAGTTGGTTAAACAGAAAGAGAACTTCGATACGCAGATCTAGGCGCTTGTTTCACCTGATTTGGATAAATGAGCGAAAAGATAAACTAAAACGAAGTTTAGGGCAGAAATCGCGATCGGAAATAATCGCGAAAAAACCCTGGAAAAAGAAAAACAGATGAACAGACTAACGAACGAACGCTCGCTGTTTGTGACTAACGGACGGACAACGTTCGTTAAAACGAACGTACGGACGGACGTCCGCGATTTAACCGAACCGAGAAAAACCGAACCGGTAAAATAAAAAAAACGCAACTAGGTTTTTTTTAAAACCGGGGTTTTACCTAAAAACCAAAAAAACGAACGGCGAGATCCGCCAGCGGCGACTCGGATTCCGGTGAGGCGAGGCACTCCAGCGGGGCGGCGGCTCGGCAGAGCGGGCGCGTGGCGCGGGCGGTGCTGAGCGGGCGGTGATACGTCTCCAAAGTATCTATAATTTATGAAGTATTCATGCTATTATATTATCCATCTTGGATGTTTAATGGGCTTTACTATGCACTTTTATATTACTTTTGGGAATAACCTATTGACCCAGAGCCCAGTGCCAGTTTCTGTTTTTTCCCTTGTTTCAGTGTTTCGCAGAAAAGGAATATCAAACGGAGTCCAAATGGAATGAAAGCATCGGAAAAGTTATTTTTGGAAAGAAAGCAATCCGGGAGACTTGGAGTGCACGTAAGGGGATCAACGAGGAAGGCACGAGGCAGGGGGCGCGCCCACCCCCTGGGCGCGCCCTCCACCCTCGTGGGCCCCTCGTGGCTCCCCTGATGTATTTCTTCCTCCTATATATACCAATATACCCTAAAACTATCGGGGAACATAAGAGATCGGGAGTTCCGCCGCCGCAAGCCTCTGTAGCCAACAAAAACCAATCGGGACCCTGTTCTGGCACCCTGCCAGAGGGGGAACCCTCACCGTGGCCATCTTCATCATCCCGTCGCTCTCCATGATGAGGAGGGAGCAGTTCACCCTCGGGGCTGAGGGTATGTACCAGTAGCTATGTGTTTGATCTCTCTCTCTCTCTCTCGTGTTCTTGAGGTGATACGATCTTGATGTATCGCGAGCTTTGCTATTATAGTTGGATCTTATGATGTTTCTCCCCCTCTACTCTCTTGTAATGGATTGAGTTTCCCCTTTGAAGTTATCTTATCGGATTGAGTCTTTTAATGATTTGAGAACACTTGATGTATGTCTTGCGTGCGATACCAGTGGTGGCAATGGGGTATTCGATTGATCGACTTGATGTATGTTTTGGTGATCAACTTGCGGGTTCCGCCCATGAACCTATGCATAGGGGTTGGCACACATTTTTGTCTTGATTCTCCGGTAGAAACTTTGGGGAACTCTTTGAGGTTCTATGTGTTGGTTGAATAGATGAATCTGAGATTGTGCTATGCATATCGTATAATCATACCCACGGATACTTGAGGTGACATTGGAGTATCTAGGTGACATTAGGGTTTTGGTTGATGTGTGTCTTAATGTGTTATTTTACTACGAACTCTAGGGCTGTTTGTGACAGTTATAGGAATAGCCCAATGGATTGATCGGAAAGAATAACTTTGAGGTGGTTTCGTACCCTACAATAATCTCTTCGTTTGTTCTCCGCTATTAGTGACTTTGGAGTGACTCTTTGTTGCATGTTGAGGGATAGTTATATGATCCAATTATGTTATTATTGTTGAGAGAACTTGCACTAGTGAAAGTATGAACCCTAGGCCTTGTTTCAACGCATTGCAATACCGTTTACGCTCACTTTTATCATTAGTTACCTTGCTGTTTTTATATTTTCAGATTACAAAAACCTATATCTACCATCCATATTGCACTTGTATCACCATCTCTTCGCCGAACTATTGCACCTATACAATTTACCATTGTATTGGGTGTCTTGGGGACACAAGAGACTCTTTGTTACTTGGTTGCAGGGTTGCTTGAGAGAGACCATCTTCAACCTACACCTCCCACGGATTGATAAACCTTAGGTCATCCACTTGAGGGAAATTTGCTACTGTCCTACAAACCTCTGCACTTGGAGGCCCAACAACGTCTACAAGAAGAAGGTTGCGTAGTAGACATCAAGCATTTTCTGGCGCCGTTGCCGGGGAGGCTAGGTAAGCGGCACTCCCACCCCGTCAGCTAAGCTCTTTTCTGGCGCCGTTGCTGGGGAGGTGAGTGCTTGAAGGTATATCTTTAGATCTTGCAATCGGATCTTTTTGTTTCTTGTTTTATCACTAGTTTAGTTTATAAAAGAAAACTAAAAAAATGGAATTAAGTTTGTCTCATACACTTCATCTTTTTAATATCTTTCGTAAGTATGATGAAAAGGAAAATTGTGCTCAAGTGCTAGAAGAAGAAGTCTATAAAATGTTTGGCACTAAATATTTGAATGATGAGCATGATTGCAATGTTGTTAGTATGAATTCTTTGAATATCCATGATGCTAATGATATGCAAAGCCACAAGCTTGGGGATGCTATGTTTGATGAAGATGATATTTTTAGTCCCCCAAGTTTTGATGTGCAAATTTATAATGATGAAAGCATGCCTCCTATATATGATGATTATTGTGATGACACATATGCTATAAATAATAATGATAACCATGAAACTTTTCATCTTGATCTTAATTTCCAATCACATGATAGTTATTTTGTTGAGTTTGCTCCCACTACTATTCATGAGAATAATTTTGCTTATGTGGAGAGTAATAAAAATTATATGCTTGTAGATCATGAAAAGAATGCTTTATGTGATGGTTATATTGTTTAATTCATTCATGGTGCTACTGAAAATTATTATGAGGGAGGAATATATGCTTGTAGGAATTGCAATAATATCAAGTTTCCTCTCTATGTGCTTAAAGCTTTAAAGTTATGCTTGTTTTGCCTTCCTATGCTAGTTGATTATTGTTCCCATAAGTTGTTTGCTCATCAAATCGCTATGCATAGGAAGTGGGTTAGACTTAAATGTGCTAGTCATATTCTTCATGATGCTCTCTTTATGTTTCAATTCTTATCTTTTATGTGAGCATCATTGAAATCATCATGCCTAGCTAGGGGCGTTAAACGTTAGCGCTTGTTGGGAGGCAACCCAATTTTATTTTAGTTTCTTGCTTTTTGGTTCTGTTTAGTAATAAGTAATCCATCTAGCTTCTGTTTAGATGTGGTTTTGTGTTTTAATTAGTGTTTGTGCCAAGTAGAACCTTTGGGAAGACTTGGGTGAAGTCTTTATGATCATGCTGTAAAAAACAGAAACTTTAGCGCTCACGAGATTTGCTTCAACTTTTTACTGGAGAGTGATATTTAGTTGATTCGTTTTGCAGATGATTACTAGACAAATTCCTCAGGTCCAAAAATTTATTTTAGAATTTTTGGAGTTCCATAAGTATACGTTTGATACAGATTACTACATACTGTTCTGTTTTTGACAGATTCTGTTTTCATTGCGTTGCTTGCTTATTTTGATGAATCTATGGCTAGTAAAATAGTTTATAAACCATAGAGAAGTTGGAATACAGTAGGTTTAACACCAATATAAATAAATAATGAGTTAATTACAGTACCTTGAAGTGGTGTTTTCTTTTCTTTCGCTAACGGAGCTCACGAGATTTTCTGTTAAGTTTTGTGTTGTGAAGTTTTCAAGTTTTGGGTAAAAATTCGATGGACTACGGAATAAGGAGTGACAAGAGCCTAAGATTGGGGATTCCCAAGGCACCCCAAGGTAATATTCAAGGATAACCAAGAGCCTAAGCTTGGGGATGCCCCGGAAGGCATCCCCTCTTTCGTCTTCGTTCATCGGTAACTTTACTTGGAGCTATATTTTTATTCACCACATGATATGTGTTTTGCTTGGAGCGTCATTTTATTTTCTTTAGCCTTGCTTGCTGTTTGAATAAAATACCAAGATCTGAAATTCTTAAATGATAGAGAGTCTTCACATAGCTACCTAATTATTTAACTACTCATTGATCTTCACTTATATCTTTTTGGAGTAGTTTGTCATTTACTCGTGTGCTTCACTTATATCTTATGAGTAAATGGTTGAATGATTTGAATGTCATAAATCTGAAATTATATATGTTTCATATGCCTTTCCCATGGGGAGTAATGCCTTCACATATAAGAAGTAGAGGTGGTAAATTTATTGAAGGTTAGCAAACATTGTATTGGTCACTTGAACAATTCATGAAAGAATATTGAGGGAAGAGAGATTTCACATATAAATATACTATCTTGGACATCTTCTATGATTGTGAGCCCCATTAATTATTTTCAAACCTGAGCAAATTAGTTGAAGTTGGACAAGGAAGACAACATAATGAGTTATGCTTGGGTATATTTGTATAGAAGTTATATTGTCATGGATCCTCTAACATGTGGTGCTTGCTATTTAGAATCCTTTGCTAGCCGAAATATCTGTACTAAGCGGGAATACTGCTTGTGCATCCAAACTCCTTGAACCAAGTTTCTTCCATGAGTGTCCACCATATCTACCTATACGCGGTATTTACCCGCCGTTCCAAGTAAATTTGCATGTGCCAAACTCTAAACCTTCAAATAATAATCTGTTTTGTATGCCCGAATCGCTCATGTAGCGACTAGGGGCTAGCACTATCTTCCATGCTAGGTGGGTTATTCTCACGATGAGTGGACTCCGCTCATCATTCACGAGAAAATGGCTGGTAACTGGGATGCCCAGTCCCATGATCAAAAGATCGAAATCAAATCAAAAATAATTGCAAACAAAACTCCCCCAGGATTGATGTTAGTTGGAGGCACCCATTGTTTCGGGCAAGCCATGTCAAGCCGGAGCCTTCACTCACTCAGCTTGGGTCAGCACCGTATCTCTATTGATGATTGTTGGTGGAGGGGGAGTAAAAGTCTTTACCTTTCTGCGTGGGAACCGCCTATGATGTATCTAGTATGGAAGATATTGGGAACTCTTGGTCGTTATGTTGACAATGAAAGCATATCTCTCAAAATTATTTTCATCTCTGTTTTTGCTTCGAGCTCTGGCACCTCTGCAAATCCCTGCTTCCCTCTGCGAAGGGCCTATCTTTTACTTTTATGCAAGAGTCAGTAGTATTCCTTCTCATTCCAACCTACTCTTTAGTTGGCAAGCATCATGTGATGGAAAGATCTAAGCATATATGGCCATTCAAATATATTTGAGCATGAATTATTACTGTTGACATTACCCTTGAGGTAAAAGGTTGGGAGGCGAAACATTAAGCCCCTATCTTTCTCTGTGTTCGATGAATACTATTTGTTCTAAAAATATGCTTTGAGTGGTAGCAATCATGGAAGACTAAATGATAGTTGAGTATGTGAAGTTTGCTGAATCAAAGCTCTGACATAGACTCTTCCTGAAAATAAGATGAATTGTAATGTTTGATGACTAATAACACGGTTTGTTAGTTTTCAAGAAAGTTTATGATCTATACTTTAACATGTGAATAGTTTGTTACTTGATCATGAAAATTTCTATGAGTTGAGCTACTGTTATGACATATAATGATGCTAGAAAAGGTGATTGAAATTATCATTGATCAAACTTATGCACCTGCTAGCATTCACACTTCATAAATTATTTCTTTTATCATTTACCTACTCGAGGACGAGCAAGAATTAAGCTTGGGGATGCTGATACGTCTCCAACGTATCTATAATTTATGAAGTATTCATGCTATTATATTATCCATCTTGGATGTTTTATGGGCTTTACTATGCACTTTTATATTACTTTTGGGACTAACCTATTGACCCAGAGCCCAGTGCCAGTTTCTGTTTTTTCCCCTGTTTCAGTGTTTCACAGAAAAGGAATATCAAACGGAGTCCAGACGGAATGAAAGCATCGGAAAAGTTATTTTTGGAAAGAAAGCAATCCGGGAGACTTGGAGTGCACGTCAGGGGATCAACGAGGAAGGCACATGGCAGGGGGCGCGCCCACCCCCTGGGCGCGCCCTCCACCCTCGTGGGCCCCTCGTGGCTCCCCTGACGTACTTCTTCTCCTATATATACCCATATACCCTAAAACCATTCGGGGAACAGAATAGATCGGGAGTTCCGCCGCCGCAAGCCTCTGTAGCCACCAAAAACCAATCGGGACCCTGTTCCGGCACCCTGCCGGAGGGGGGAACCCTCACCGGTGGCCATCTTCATCATCCCGTCGCTCTCCATGACGAGGAGGGAGTAGTTCACCCTCGGGGCTGAGGGTATGTACCAGTAGCTATGTGTTTGATCCTCCTCTCTCTCTCTCGTGTTCTTGAGGTGATACGATCTTGATGTATCGCGAGCTTTGCTATTATAGTTGGATCTTATGATGTTTCTCCCCCTCTACTCTCTTGTAATGGATTTAGTTTCCCCTTTGAAGTTATCTTATCGGATTGAGTCTTTTAATGATTTGAGAACACTTGATGTATGTCTTGCGTGGGATACCTGTGGTGACAATGGGGTATTCTATTGATCCACTTGATGTATGTTTTGGTGATCAACTTGCGGGTTCCGCCCATGAACCTATGCATAGGGGTTGGCACACGTTTTCGTCTTGATTCTCCGGTAGAAACTTTGGGGCACTCTTTGAGGTTCTATCTGTTGGTTGAATAGATGAA
Source organism: Triticum aestivum (assembly GCF_018294505.1). Classification (NCBI taxonomy): domain Eukaryota; kingdom Viridiplantae; phylum Streptophyta; class Magnoliopsida; order Poales; family Poaceae; genus Triticum; species Triticum aestivum. Next base: position 184,076,205 of record NC_057802.1, on the reverse strand, counting down.
TCTGAGATTGTGTGATGCATATCGTATAATCATACCCACGGATACTTGAGGTGACATTGGAGTATCTAGGTGACATTAGGGTTTTGGTTGATGTGTGTCTTAAGGTGTTATTTTACTACGAACTCTAGGGCTGTTTGTGACAGTTATAGGAATAGCCCAATGGATTGATCGGAAAGAATAACTTTGAGGTGGTTTCGTACCCTACAATAATCTCTTCGTTTGTTCTCTGCTATTAGTGACTTTGGAGTGACTCTTTGTTGCATGTTGAGGGATAGTTATATGATCCAATTATGTTATTATTGTTGAGAGAACTTGCACTAGTGAAAGTATGAACCCTAGGCCTTGTTTCAACGCATTGCAATACCGTTTACGCTCACTTTTATCATTAGTTACCTTGTTGTTTTTATATTTTCAGATTACAAAAACCTATATCTACCATCCATATTGCACTTGTATCGCCATCTCTTCGCCGAACTAGTGCACCTATACAATTTACCATTGTATTGGGTGTGTTGGGGACACAAGAGACTCTTTGTTACTTGGTTGCAGGGTTGTTTGAGAGAGACCATCTTCGACCTACGCCTCCCACGGATTGATAAACCTTAGGTCATCCACTTGAGGGAAATTTGCTACTGTCCTACAAACCTTTGCACTTGGAGGCCCAACAACGTCTACAAGAAGAAGGTTGCATAGTAGACATGAGGCGGCGGCGGCGGGCGCGGGCTGCGGCTGCTGCTACTTGCGGCGGTGGCTGGTGATGGTGGGGGTCGAGGCGGCGGGGCAGGCGACATATAAAGGGCCGCGGGCGTGGCTTGGGGCAGGGGCGACGAGGCGGAGGCGGCGTCGGACTCCTCCGGCGAGTCCGTCTCCGGTACGGGACGGGAAGGCGACGCGGCTGGCGGCTGGGCCTCGGCCCAGTGCAGTCCGGCGGAAGTTTTTTTAAAAACATATTCCGCCGAAGATAAAATCCTAGAAAAAAAATAAAAATCTAAAAATACCAAAAAAAAATTTCACCGTCTAAAGAAAATATTTAGGACAGGGTGAACATTTTCTTGGCCCTAAAATGCAATTAAAAAAAAAAGCATATTTCTCCTAATTCAAATAAAATAGCGATAAAATCCAAATAGAATTTTTTATTGATTTTAATATTTTCCTCCAATATTTCATTTATTTTGGAGAAGTCATATTATCTCCTCCCATATATAGTTAACATGAAATAATTTGGGAGAGAAAAACAATTAAAACCAAATTAATCCTTGTTTTGATATTTGATAAAAAATGAAATACCAAAAATAGTGAAATCCCCAACTCTCTCTGTTGGTCCTTGAGTTGCTTAAAGTTTCGAGGATCGCAAACAAAAAAGGCAATAAAATATGATATGCATGAATGACCTATATATATAACATTCCAAATTGAAAATTTGGGATGTTACAGCATATTTCCTTCAGTCTCCCACTTGCACTAGAGTCAATAATCTAGTTCACATCGCCATGTGATTTAACACCAATAGTTCACATCACCATGTGATTAATATCCATAGTTCACATCACCATGTGTCCAACACTCAAAGGGTTTACTAGAGTCAGTAATCTAGTTCACATCGCCATGTGATTAACACCCAAAGAGTACTAAGGTGTGATCATGTTTTGCTTGTGAGAGAGTCAACGGGTCTGCCTAATTCAGATCCGTATGTATTTTGCAAATTTCTATGTCAACAATGCTCTGCATGGAGCTACTTTAGCTAATTGCTCCCACTTTCAATATGTATCCAGATTGAGACTTAGAGTCATCTGGATCAGTATTAAAACTTGCATCGACGTAATCTTTTACGACGAACCTTTTGTCACCTCCATAATCGAGACATATATCCTTATTCCACTAAGGATAATTTTGACCGCTGTTTAGTGATCTACTCCTAGATCACTATTGTACTCCCTTGCCAAACTCAGTGTAGGGTATACTATAGATCTGGTACACAGCATGGCATACTTTATAGAACCTATGGCTGAGGCATAGGGAATGACTTTCATTCTCTTTCTATCTTCTGCCGTGGTCGGGCTTTGAGTCTTACTTAACTTTACACCTTGTAATATAGGCAAGAACCCTTTCTTTGACTGATCCATTTTGAAATTCTTCAAAACTTTACCAAGGTATGTGCTTTGTGAAAGTCCAATTAAGCGTCTTGATCTATCTCTATAGATCTTGATGCCTAATATGTAAGCAGCTGCACCGAGGTCTTTCATTGAAAAACTCTTATTCAAGTATCCCTTTATGCTATCCAGAAATTCTATATCATTTCCAATCAACAATATGTCATCTACATATAAGATTAGAAATGCTACAGAGCTCCCACTCACTTTCTTGTAAATACAGGCTTCTCCAAATGTCTGTATCAAACCATATGCTTTGATCACACTATCAAAACGTTTATTCCAACTCCAAGAGGCTTGAACCAGTCCATAAATGGATCGCTGGAGCTTGCACACTTTGTTAGCACCCTTTGGATCGACAAAACCTTCTGGTTGCATCATATACAACTCTTCTTTAAAAAATATCCATTTAAGGACTACAGTTTTATATCCAGTTGCCAGATTTCATAAAATATGGCAATTGCTAACATGATTCGGATGGATTTAAGCATTGCTACAGTTGAGAAAATCTCATTGCAGTCAACACCTTGAACTTGTCGAAAAACCTTTTATGGCAAGTCGAGCTTTGTAGATAGTAACACTACTATTAGTATCCATCTTCCTCTTGAAGATCCATTTATTTAATATGTCTTGCCGACCATCGGGCAAGTCCACCAAAGTCCACACTTTGTTCTCATACGTGGATCCCATCTCAGATTTCATGGCCTCAAGCCATTTCGCGGAATCTGGGCTCATCATCGCTTCCTCATAGTTTGTAGGTTCATCATGGTCTAGTAACATGACTTCCAGAATAGGATTACCGTACCACTCTGGTGCGGATCTTACTCTGGAAGACCTACGAGGTTCGGTAGTAACTTGATCTGGAGCTTCATGATCATCATCATTAGCTTCCTCACTAATTGGTGTAGGAATCACAGAAACTGATTTCTGCGATGAACTACTTTCCAATAAGGGAGCAGGTACAGTTACCTCATCAACTTCTACTTTCCTCCCAATCACTTCTTTCAAGAGAAACTCCTTCTCTAGAAAGGATCCATTCTTAGCAACGAATATCTTGCCTTCGGATCTGTGATAGAAGGTGTACCCAACAGTTTCCTTTGGGTATTCTATGAAGACACATTTCTCCGATTTGGGTTCGAGCTTATCAGGTTGAAGCTTTTTTACATAAGCATCGCAGCCCCAAACTTTAAGAAACGACAACTTTGGTTTCTTGCCAAACCACAGTTCATAAGGCATCGTCTCAACGGATTTTGATGGTGCCCTATTTAAAGTGAATGCAGCTGTCTCTAATGCATAACCCCAAAACGATAGTGGTAAATCGGTAAGATACATCATAGATCGCACCATATCCAATAAAGTGCGGTTACGATGTTCGGACACACCATTACGCTGTGGTGTTCCATGTGGCGTGAGCTGTGAAACTATTCCACATTGTTTTTAAATGAAGGCCAAACTCGTAACTCAAATATTCTCCTCTACGATCAGATTGTAGAAACTTTATTTTCTTGTTACGATGATTCTCCACTTCACTCTGAAATTCTTTGAACTTTTCAAATGTTTCATACTTGTGCTTCATTAAGTAGATATACTCATATCTGCTCAAATCATCTGTGAAGGTCAGAAAATAACGATACCCGCCACGAGCATCAACACTCATTGGACCGCATACATCGGTATGTATTATTTCCAACAAGTCAGTAGCTCATTTCATTGTCCCGGAGAACGGAGTTTTAGTCATCTTGCCCAAATGATTCATAACCAAGTGATTCCAAAAATCCATCTTTATGGAGTTTCTTCATGCGCTTTACACCGATATGACCCAAACGGCAGTGCCACAAATAAGTTGCACTATCATTATCAACTTTGCATCTTTTGGCATCAATATTATGAATATGTGTATCACTACGGTCGAGATCCAACAAACTATTTTCATTGGGTGTATGACCATCGAAGGTTTTATTCATGTAAACAGAGCAACAATTATTCTCTGACTTTAAATGAATAAGCATATTGCAATAAACATGATCAAATCATATTCATGCTCAACGCAAACGCCAAATAACATTTATTTAGGTTTAACACTAATCCCGAAAGTATAGGGAGTGTGCGATGATGATCATATCAATCTTGGAACCACTTCCAACATACATCGTCACTTCACCCTCAACTACTCTCTGTTTATTCTGTACTCCTGTTTCGAGTTACTAATTTTTAGCAACCGAACAAGTATCAAATACCCAGGGGCTACTATAAACAATAGTAAGGTACACATCAATAACCTGTATATCAAATATACCCTTGTTCACTTTACCATCCTTCTTATCCACCAAATATTCAGGGCATTTCCGCTTCCAGTGACCATTTCCTTCGCAGTAGAAGCACTCTGTTTCAGGCTTTAGTCTAGCTTTGGGCTTCTTCACGGAAGTGACAACTTGCTTGCCGTTCTACATGAAGTTCCCTTTCTTTCCCTTTGCCCTTTTCTTGAAACTAGTGGTCTTGTTAATCATCAACACTTGATGCTCTTTCTTGATTTCTACCTTCATCGATTTTATCATCCTGAAAAGCTCGTGAATCATTTTCGTCATCCCTTGCATACTATAGTTCATCACGAAGTTCTACTAACTTGGTGATGGTGACTAGAGAATTCTGTCAATCACTATCTTATCTGGAAGATTAACTCCCACTTGATTCAAGCGATTGTATTACCCAGACAATCTGAGCACATGCTCACTGCTTGAGCTATTCTCCTCCATCTTTTAGCTATAGAAGTTGTTGGAGACTTCATATCTCTCAACTCGGGTATTTGCTTGAAATATTAACTTCAACTCCTGGAACATCTCATATGGTCCATGACGTTCAAAACGTCTTTGAAGTCCCGATTCTAAGCAGTTAAGCATGGTGCACTAAACTATCAAGTAGTCATCATATTGAGCTAGCCAAACGTTCATAACGTCTGCATCTGCTCCTGCAATAGGTCTGTCACCTAGAGGTGCATCAAGGACATAATTCTTCTGTGCAACAATGAGGATAATCCTCATATCACGGATCCAATCCGCATCATTGCTACTAACATCTTTCAACTTAGTTTTCTCTAGGAACATATAAAAAATAAAACAGGGGAGCTAAACGCGAGCTATTGATCTACAACATAGATATGCTAATACTACCAGGACTAAGTTCATGATAAATTAAAGTTCAATTAATCATATTACTTAAGAACTCCCACTCAGATAGACATCCGTCTAATCATCTAAGTGATCATATGATCCAAATCAACTAAACCATGTCCGATCATCACGTGAGATAGAGTAGTTTTCAATGGTGAACATCACTATGTTGATCATATCTACTATACGATTCACGCTCGACCTTTCGGTCTCCAGTGTTCCGAGGCCATATCTGCATATGCTAGGCTCGTCAAGTTTGACCTGAGTATTATGTGTGTGCAAAATTGGCTTACACCCGTTGTATGTGAACATAGAGCTTATCACACCCGATCATCACATGGTGTCTCAGCAAGAAGAACTGTCGCAACGGTGCATACTCAGGGAGAACACTTATACCTTCAAATTTTAGTAAGGGATCATCTTATAAAGCTACCGCCGAACTAAGCAAAATAAGATGTATAAAAGATAAACATCACATGCAATCAAAATATGTGACATGATATGGCCATCATCATCTTGTGCCTTTGATCTCCATCTCCAAAGCATCGTCATGATCTCCATCGTCACGGGCATGACACCATGATCTCCATCATCTTGATCTATATCAATGTGTCGTCACATGGTCGTCTCTCCAACTATTGCTCTTGCAACTATTGCTATCGGATAGCGATAAAGTAAAGCAATTATTTGGCGCTTGCATCTTATGCAATAAAGAGACAACCATAAGGCTTCTGCCAGTTGCAGATAACTTCAACAAAACATGATCATCTCATACAACAACTTATATCTCATCACGTCTTGACCATATCACATCACAACATGCCCTGCAAAAACTAGTTAGACGTCCTCTACTTTGTTGTTGCAAGTTTTACGTGGCTGCTACGGGCTTAGCAAGAACCGTTCTTACCTACGCATCAAAACCACAACGATTTTTTGTCAAGTATGTGCTGTTTTAACCTTCAACAAGGACCGGGCGTAGCCACACTCGATTCAACTAAAGTTGGAGAAACTGACACCCGCCAGCCACCTGCGTGCGAAGCACGTTGGTAGAACCCGTCTCGCGTAAGCGTACGCGTAATGTCGGTCCGGGCCGCTTCATCCAACAAAACCGCCAAATCAAAGTATGACATGCTGGTAAGTAGTATGACTATTATCGCCCACAACTCACTTGTGATCTACTCGTGCATATAACATCTACGCATAAACCTGGCTCTGATACCACTGTTGGGGAACGTAGTAATTTCAAAAAAATCCTACGCACGTGCAAAATCATGGTGATGCATAGCAACGAGAGGGGAGAGTGTCGTCCACGTACCCTCTTAGACCGTAAGCGGAAGCGTTACGAGAACGCGGTTGATGTAGTCGTACGTCTTCACGATCTGGCCGATCCAAGTACCGAACGCACGGCACCTCCAAGTTCAGCACACGTTCAGCTCGGTGACGTCCCACGAACTCCGATCCAGCAGAGCTTCGAGGGAGAGTTCTGTCAGCACGACAGCATGATGACGGTAGTGATGATGCTACCGACGCAGTGGTTCCCCTAAGCACCGCTACGATATGACCGAGGTGGATTATGGTGGAGGGGGGCACCGCACACGGCTAAAAGATCAATGATCAGTTGTTGTGTCTATGGGGTGCCCCTGGCCACGTATATAAAGGATGGAGGGAGGAGGAGGCCGACCCTCATAGGGCGCGTCCAAAGTGTGGAGTCCTACTAGGACTCCCTAGTCCTAGTAGGATTCCACCTCCCATATGGAATAGGAAAAAGGGAAGGGAGAAGGAGAAGGAAGGAAGGGGGTGCCCCCTTCCCTAGTCCAATTCGGACCAGTCCATGGGGAAGGGGCGCGGCCACCCTTGAGGCCTTTCTCTCCTTTCCCGTATGGCCCATTAAGGCCCAATACGAATTCCCGTAACTCTCCGGTACTCCGAAAAATATCCGAATCACTCGGAACCTTTCCGATGTCCGAATATAGCCTTTCAATATATCGATCTTTACGTCTCGACCATTTCGAGACTCCTCGTCATGTCCCCGCTCTCATCCGGGACTCCGAACAAACTTCGGTCATCAAATCACATAACTCATAATACAAATCGTCACAGAACGTTAAGCGAGCGGACCCTACGAGTTCGAGAACTATGTAGACATGACCGAGACTCATCTCCAGTCAATAACCAATAGCGGAACCTGGATGCTCATATTGGTTCCTACATATTCTACGAAGATCTTTATCGGTCAAACCGCATAACAACATACGTTGTTACCTTTGTCATCGGTATGTTACTTGCCCGAGATTCGATCGTCGGTATCTCAATACCTAGTTCAATCTCGTTACCGACAAGTCTCTTTAGTCATTCCGTAATACATCATCCCGCAACTAACTCATTAGTTACATTGCTTGCAAGGCTTTTAGTGATGTGTATTACCGAGAGGGCCCAGAGATACCTCTTCGGTACTTGGAGTGACAAATCCTAATATCGATCTATGCCAACCCAACAAACACCTTCGGAGACACCTGTAGAGCATCTTTATAATCACCCAGTTACGTTGTGACGTTTGATAGCACACAAGGTGTTCCTCCGGTATTCGGGAGTTGCATAATCTCATAGTCATAGGAACATGTATAAGTCATGAAGAAAGCAACAGCAACATACTAAACGATCAAGTGCTAAGCTAACGGAATGGGTCAAGTCAATCACATCATTCTGTAATGATGTGATCCCGTTAATCAAATGACAACTCTTGTTTATGGCTAGATAACTTAACCATCTTTGATTCAACGAGCTAGTCAAGTAGAGGCATAGTAGTGACACTCTGTTTGTCTATGTATTCACACATGTACTAAGTTTCTGGTTAATACAATTCTAGCATGAATAATAAACATTTATCATGATATAAGGAAATATAAATAACAACTTTATTATTGCCTCGAGGGCATATTTCCTTCAGTAGGATCATACTTCTCTTGTTGAGGAACAAACTTCGTCTTGGGGTATTGATCTTCTTCCCACTCAACTCCATTGGCATTGAACTTTCGTTCAAAACCAACACCTTGATTCTTCCGGTGCCTTCCTTGCTTGCGTACAATTTCCTCAAATTGCTTACTCCCGGCAAGGCTCTTGTAAACACCTTTCTCTATGATTCCCTTCAATAAGCTATTTTCTTGCTCAAGTGTAACTTGGCTAAGAGAATCGTTAGTGGAATCAAGAGAACTACTAGAGGCAACAACATTGGATTTAACATGATTTTTGTTACTACTAGAAGAAGAATCTTTCTTACTCTTGTTGCTAGATTTAACTTGTGGCATGTAAGTAGACAAGAGTAAACGCTTGGCAATGTGAGAAGAAATTTTCTTCCGAAGATCATCATTGATCGCTTTTAAGAACCCATGCTCTTGCTCAAGGTTGAGCTTTTCAAAGTGTTTCTTCTCATGAGTCTTTAAAAGTTCTCGATGATATTCCAAGGTAGTTTCATGAGCTAACTTAAGAGTGGTTAGTTCTTTAGTTAGACACTCAATCTCCTTCTTATCATCATCATTCGTTTTATCTTGATTAGCATGATTAACAGCAAATTCATTATAGTTTTCATCACTAGAGTTGTCAACAAGTAGATCATCATCACCTAGCAAATCATCTTCATGACTATTGAAATCAACATACACGGGGTGTGATAACTTTGGGCCTTTAGCCATGAAGCAGCTCCCAATTCCTTCATTTGGTGAGTCAAATATGTCGTAGGAGTTGGTTGACACAAGTACTAGACCGGCAACACCTTATTCTTGAGTATATTCTTGTAGCAATTACGCTCACGACTTGAAGATCTTTTGTCATTGTAGGACCTTGACTTGGAACTTCTTTCCTTGCTTCTACTCTTGTAGAAGTTGTTGAAGTTCTTCACCATTAGGCTCAATTCCTCATTGAAGGTTTGTTTCTCACTTGATGATGTAGGAGCATCACATGAGGCTTTGTAAGCACCACTTGACTTGTTGTGAAGCCCTTCCTTATCCTTGAGTGACATCTCATGAGCAACAATTCTTCCAATGACTTCTGTTGGCTTGAGGTCTTTGTAATTGGGCATCATTTGGATCAATGTGCACACGGTATCATATTTTCCATCCAAGGCTCTTAGGATCTTCTTGATGATGAATCTATCGGTCATCTCCTCACTTCCTAAGCTGGCAATCTCATTTCCGATGAGAGCAAGCCTAGAGTACATTTCAGCGACACCTTCACCATCCTTCATTTTGAACTTGTCAAGTTGACTTTGAAACACATCCAATTTGGATTCCTTGACGGAGTCGGTACCTTTGTGCATATCAATCAAAGTATCCCAAATTTCCTTTGCATTCTCAAGACGGCTGATTTTGTTGAATTCTTCAGGGCACAATTCGTTGAAGACACTACAAAAAAAATACACTTCTGTGATGATACGTGTTTGTCACAGTAGGTCGCGTTTTTTGTCATGCATGTACATCCATGACAAATTTATGACAGAATCAAGATAGTCATACCTGTGCTGTCGTAGAAGTGTTCCATGACATTACCAAAATTATCATCACGGAAGTGTCCACTTCCATGACGATAAATCGCGCGTCACAGAAGTGCTTTCGTCAAGGGTGACCGACACGTGGCATCCACCGTAACGGAACGCCGTTAAGCTATCGGGTCGGGTTTTGGATCCGATAACCCATTAACAGCCCCGACCAATGGGGATTTTCCACGTGTAAAATCATCATTGGCTGGAGGAAACACGTGTCGGCTCACCGTTGGGACAGATGTCATCCACTCATTGGACCGAAGGCGCCTATGATATGGCGACACGTGGCACGGCCCAAAAGAGGCCCATTCCTGTGAAAAGGCCGGCCCGTTTGACTTGGTCAAAAGGTGGCGGGCCGGCCCACGGAAAGCCTGTTAACGGCCTGTTCGCATATAGCCCATTTACAGCCCGCTAACCCAGGGCCCGTTACGCCCTATCCGAATTAGGCCCAGTAGCGTCATCTGGGCCGTCCAATATGATTCAGCCCGTTTTAACTTCCGGCCCATGTGTGGCCCATGACTTCTTTCGGCCCATATGAGGACCTTTCTAACTCTTGGCCCATTAACGGCCCGTGGTGAAACTGGCCCGTAATGAACAGTGTATCACTTTATACCCATTAACGACCCGTTATTCCATTGGGCCGTTTCCAGCCCAAGTTATCTTTCGGCCTTCTCAGGGCCCATTGATTCTTGCGCTCATTTACAGCATTCGATTACATACGGCCCGTTACTGTCATTTTCTGCTTGTGGGTCAAATTCAGCCCGTCGTTACAGTCGGCCCGTTTGCGGACCGTTAATACATTGGGCCGTTTTCATGTAAAAAAAACCCATTGGGCTGTTTTCATAGAGTTATGAAATACGACCCGTTATGGTCCACGAATAGTATGGCCCATGATTGGCGAAATGATGATACGCCCCGTAGAAGGCCCATGGATCCTACGGCCCGTATGAGGCCCATGGATAGTACAGCCCGTAGAAGGCCCATGGATCGTACGGCCCGTAGAAGGCCCATGGACCCTACGGCCCGTAGAAGGCCCATGGACCCTAAGGCCCGTATAGAAGGCTGATGGATCCTACGGCCGGACGAAGGCCCATGGATCATACGGCCTGCAGGAGGCCCATGGTTACAACAGTTCGTGTGTTGCCATGATTATTTTGGCCTAGTTACCAAAAATAGGCTATTGTGGCCACTAGAAAAAAACAGAAAAAGAACTGCAGTGACTACAAGCAAACAACTAAACAAGGCAATAAGGAAATAAATAAGCAAGCAATTAACGCTAGCCTATTACCGCTATTACACATATTACATCCACTGGGCATCAAAGTTCGCCACCAGTGCAAATATAGGGAACAAAGCAGCACATTACATACACTGGCCGTCAAAATTGGCCACCAGTGCAAATAAACGCGGCAGCAAAACAAGAGCATAACTGAAACAACTTCAGAAGAGCTCAAGAAACGTTATCCTGGGTATCCACCATGCTGGCAATAAGCTTAGCAAGCTGATTAGCTTTGTCCTGTTTGGCGCTAAAATCCTCCAACGCTTGCTGTTGCACCAGAAAGTATGCATCTGAATGCTCCAGGGACTTCCGCAGTCCTTCCGCTTCTTATTGCAGCATAGCTGATCGATGTCTTTCAGCTTGTAGTTGAGACTCAAGAAATCAAACTGATTCAGACTGTGAGTTTGAATAGCTTGTGCAAGCGGTAGTGGCCAGTAACTCGAACACTAAACCAAGACAGGACTTTGGGGTTGTCTCGCTGTCTTCAAGATAGTCTTCCTTAGCTGTTTTATCAGCTTTGTTGGAGACCAACAAGGATGTGTCACTATCCTGAACCTTATCTGCATTACTTCCTTTACCATTGCTTAATAAGGCACTCTTCCCCAATATTCTGTCAGCATTCTAAAAGAAGAAACAAGCAGACACATAACAAGTTTAGCATGTACTAGTATATGAAACTCATTTCGGTGAACCAGTTCATTAGTAAGGTGGACAGGATTAAACTACCAAGTCTTCTATTGCCAAATACTAGTACATAATAAAAGCATCAAACAAACATATATCTATGTCCTATGGTCACTCCATTGTCTTGCCAAATCAAAATAGAGACACGGTTCAAATCATATCAGTTCAAGACAAAGCAGCAGTGAAAGAATACAAAGCGTGGGAAACTACACGACACAACAAGATTTCAGATGGGTACCACGGGTCTACATGTACAACAACACTATTGGCTCTGTTGTGATGCTAGTAATGTGCATGATATGAAAGTCAACTGTATACACAATTGAAATTGAGATCAACAGAGCTATTGATAAGAGCAAACCTGTTAAAGAAACATGCGTGAACATACCTGCTGTGCCATTGGAGTTTCGATTGGATCCTTCAATTTAAAAATAAGTTTGTATGAGTAAATACAGTGATACAAGAGCAAAGCAATCATAGTTAAAAAAGGCGCGCCTAAGCGAGCGCTTAAGCGCGCCTAGGCTCTAGGCGTTGGCAAAACGCATTGCGCATATCTACGCATAATCTGTGCATAACTGCGCATAAGCATGCGCTTTGGTCAGTAAAGCGCAAGGCGGTGGCAAAACGCACAATTAACGCCTAGCGCTTTTTTGAACTATGATAGCAATGGAATCTTAAATTAGAACAGTTGTTCTTCAGGTTTAGGCACTTGTTCTACATGAACAGAGTACAGTAAGACGCAAGAATATAATACTTAAAAATAGAAAATGAGCTCATAGACCTTACCACATTCTTGGTTCGGGACCAGTACAGAACAAGGCGTTCCCAGTCATCGTTCAGTAAATGTGTCTCAGGAGAACGTAAGGGAATTTGATGAGTTTCTTTGCCGGTGAAGTACATTTTCTTCAGGTAATTCCGATACTGCCACCAAGCATTCTTGAAGATAGTAGAGGTATTAGCACAGGTTACCTCATCCTGAGTTTCCAAATCGGTCCTTCTCTATAGAGAAAAATGGGAAAATTTGCTGTATTATAACCATCATGGAGGTAGGATGTATGGGACGAAGCAAAGTAATTGCCATGAATAACATTACTTACACATAACTCCTGGACAAACACCTGCAACTGGCATTTTCCTTCATCTTCAGTATAATATTTCCAAGATGGGAAGATACGCACATACGATTTAACAACATCAAATGCGATAGATGCTAAACTACGACTAGCTGGTTGTGCTTCCTCCACAGGAATAGGCGTACTAACTGGTGGAGTTGGGGTTCGCCGTGATAGTACTGGCCCTTTGGGCACTGGAGCTGCCTTACTAACTGCTCTTGTTTGGGAGCTCTGTGGTGGAGATGGTGCTGTGTCAACAGGAACTGGGTTACTATCGGCTGGGGTTGGGGTTAGATTGGGTGAAGCTGGTTCTCTGTCCATCGCAGTAGGGGTACAATCTGCGAGAGTTTGGGTTATGTGTGGTAGGGCTGGTTCTTGTGCATGTACAACCGGGGTGCTATCTCCACCAAGAGGTAGCACTGTTTTATTTGAAGACCGTGTTTTTAGTCCGCTAGATACTGGCATCACCCGCTCCAATTCAAATGGCTGATAAACAGGAAACATAGTTGAATGTACAGACATTGTATGAGAGACAGATGCAATAGATAGTGTGGAAAAAAGAGGGCATGAAATAGTTGACATGTATATTGTTTAACTAAAACGGATAGCATGACATAATTTCACATATATGATGTCTATCTAAACTGGATAGCATAGCATAACATAATTCAAAGATATGATGAATAACTAAACAGGATCGCATGACATAATTCACCTACATGTTATCTAAGTAATCAGGATCGCATCATTTAATTCACATATGTGATTTATATGCTAAACAGAGGGCATTCGATATGATGTCTGAACTAAGAACATGGTGTTGAATATTGTGTATATGATGTCTAAACTATGCAATGCAAGACACCGTATGCATGATATGAGCAGTATAACCGTGCCAAGTTAGAGCATACACCTCAGTGGGGGAATAGGACTGGTCATCTGTCTCTGAATCCATCTCTGAGGAGCTATCGGGACCCAACAAGAGATCTGCTTCGACAGGTAGCACTGTCTGCTCTGAAGGCCTTGTTTTCACTCCAGATTTTTCCATCTCCCACCCAAATGGCTGATTCACAGGAAGAGTAGTTTAATGTACAAACATTGTCGACAAATGGAAATGTAATGAAGAAAAGGATGGGCAAGATATCATTCAAATATATGATGCCTGGTTAAACAGGATGGCATTGCACATTTCACATATATTATGGCTGGCTAAAAGAAATGAGACTGCATAATTCCCATATATGATATAGAAACTAAACAGGTGGCATTACAGAACATGTCTAAACTAAGCAGATGACATATATGATGTCAAAAGTAGGCACTGCAAGGCAACATATGCATGATATGACTAACATCATCATGCCAAGGTAGAGCAAACACCTTGGGGGTAAATAGGAGTGGTCAGCGGCGTCTGAATCCGCCTCAGAACAGATATCTTCCTCTGGATTACAATCTGGAGAGGGGTGGGGAGGGTTTGCCATTGAACCCACCATGGAGCGATGTCTTCATGAAATTGTATTGCCGCGCAAAACTCTTCTCTTTTTATCTACATGTTCAGCATGACTGTGTACAATATCTGACATGCATACGAAAAAATATGGTGAGATTATGTAAGGAGAGCATGCAGAAATTTAGAGTGATGGTAACAACCAGTGGATCGACGTTTTTCTGTTGAACCAAAATAGCCCAAATGGATCGACGTGAATGTATAGTAATAAGTGATGCAACAAGTGTACAACCTCTTTGCCGTAGCCGTGTCGACCTCAGCATCATTGGGTTGGTCGCTGAAGTAGTTGAGGCAGAGGTGGCTGTCGGAGGTGTGGAGGAAGATCTGAGGAATCAGTAGACGGCGTCCAGGGCACTGCTCTGTTGTGATGGATCGTTCTGTCGTTGGAGCAGCTCCGGTGAGCTGTAAGACGTCAAGGCTGAAGCAGCACAAGACATACATCGTCAATATCAAGTGGGATTCTAATAGCATCTCCAATAGATGATGTAAAATGGATGTAAAATTAACATCACCAAAAACCACCTGACTACAACAGATGAGGTAAAAACTGTTGACTCTGAACTTAACTGTCGAAACTGAAATTTACTCTGGAATCTGAATGCTACTGTCGAAACTGAACGCAATGGTAGCAGAGAGGCACTTGACATGTAGTTTAGGGAGGGCCTGCAGTTCATCTTCAACCTGCACCCCCCTGAGCCGCCAGCCACCACCGGCCTCGCCGCCGGCCCCAGCGCCGCCTCGCCGCCCCGAAACAACTCGGCACCGCCGCCCCGGCCAGCCCTCTAGGCCCCCGCCCCCATCCTGAACCCTAAGATAGATAGTGGGGTACCTCTCCGGCGAGCCCCCGTCCCCGCTGCGGGTGGTTCTTCCTTAACTCTGGCGAGCCCCTCAACCCCTAAAAATCGACTGACCCAAAAGTTGATTCAGTCGACTGAAGTGTGGCTTAATCGGAGCAGAGCAGCAGCACGAGCGAGGGGGAGAGCAGCAGCAGCAGCTGGGCGAGCGAGCGATCGAGCGAGAGCCGAAGCAGCAGTAGCAGATCCGGCTGGTATGGACGCCGCCGCCAAAGGGGCCTCGCACTGGGGGAGAGCCGCCGTGGAGATGTCGCCCGCGGCGCCGGCTTCAAGGTAGCCAGCTCCATGGGGGTGCGGGATGGAGCACCGTCAGTGCCGGGAGGTCGAGTTAAGGAGAAGGTGCGATGTGATGAGTGTACAACCTCTTTGGTGGCGCCGAGTAGGCCTCGGCTTCGTCCGAGGAGTCGGTGAGGATGTTGCGGTTCCGGTGGAGCAGGTTAACGCGGCGCTGTGGGGATGGAGCAGCCGCGATAGACGAGGTGATCGTTCGAGCAGCTCCTTGGAGGTGGAGGACGGGGCGGCTGAACCGGCGGGACGGCGAGATGGACGACGGGTCCTCATCCGGGGAGGTGGACGAGGGACGTCGAGCTGTTGCGGTGGACGACGTCGTCGGGGAAGAGGCTCCAGCTGGGCAGCGGTGACGTGGCGGACGGAGGAGGGTGGGGCTTCGCGGCTGGAGCGGAGAGGTTATGGCGGCCTGGGATTTCGAATGGTGAAAAGGGGGCGATGGGAGGGGGTGAAGCATGACTTAGGGACGCGCTTGTCCAAAATGTAGGGTGTGTTACAAAAGTACCCCCCACCGATTTGAACTAGCGGCCCTTTCGGCTCAGGGTTAGAAGGGGGATTTCGCGTGTCGGGATTTGGCAGCTGGAGGGAGTTTTCGCGCGCGTTGTAATTTTGGGATAGCAAGGCGTGGATTGAGAAGGCGCCAGTTTTGGGAGCACGATATCTGAATTTTCGGGATATAACAAGACGCGGGTTGAATTTTAGGGACAAGCCTAACGTGTAGTAATATTGTACTTGTACGTACCAAATCAATTCGCACTTCCCTCAACCAAAAAGAAAATGAAAAAAATAAAACTATTCACACCTCACAAAGAGAGAGTCTTGCCCTGTTTTACTATACAAATGCTATTCAAAGCTACTCCCTCCTTCCATCTATATAGGGCCTAATGCGTTTTTCGATGCTAACTTTGACCAAATATTAGAGCAATGATATATGACATGCAACTTACACAAAGCACACCGTTAAATTCGTCTATGAAAGGTTCTTTCAATGATATAATTTTCACATTGTGCATGTCATGTACTATTAATCTTGTCAATAGTCAAAGGCGGTCTTAAAAATCTCATTACGCCCTATATAGATGGAAGGAGGGAGTATGAGTCCATGTTATGTCCGATTAAATTTTTTCGCTTGCTGTATAATGCATGTAACCTACTCATACCAACATTTTAGTGCATTCCAAATGTCTATACTACCGCTGCAATTCGAACAAAATTTGAATTCGTTTCTCTATTTCAATAAGAATCTACAATCATGATTGTTGCCAACTTTAGCCATCATAGTTTCCTTGCTATCCGCCAGATATAAATCGGACGACCTATAATGCAGGATGGCAGGCACACCATCATCAACAACTCTGTTTTTTTTATAAGAGTAGAGATAAAATATATTAAATGTAGTATAACATGTTCATAACCACACCATGTGTATCACCGTTATATATATTCACACATGCGTCGGTTTGAAACACTATGATAAATTCTTCAAATATCCGAATTTGCTTTTTATAATGAAGTATATATGATCTCTATTCATCTTTTACACCCACACAACCCTCTTATCTTTGTAGCTAGCGCTAACTTTCTCTTGTGCATGCACACGCCCGCATCCCTCTCACCCTCCCTCAGCATTCTCTAGCTCCATCGCGCAAATTCGTCTTTTCACTTTAGGTCGTTCACCCACGGTGTGTGTAGGCCCCCCAGCTCCTTCTTTACGGCACACATCGATCGATATGCCTCTCTAGCCAGGTGTGCCTAGCACAAACACAAGCTTCCACCACTCTTTTCATCGTTCTCGTACTCGCACACTCCTCCCCCCTCGATATAGTATGCCTCTCGTACCACCTCCTACATGCATCCCTCTCTCTCTATCCTTCTCCTCGTGCCTCACTTTCTTCTAACACACACATGCATGTATACCGATCGATCTCCCAACATATACCTAGATCGACTTTAACTACCCCCCCATCGATCGACGTACCTCACAAGTTATGTCTCTCCTTTCTCTAACAAAGGGCGATTGATCTTCCTATGTAGTTATGTCTGCTTACCACAACCACATCGTCCCCCCTCATCATTCATGCATGCCTCCTGACCCGTCTCTCACATGCACGTGCACAGACAACAAGCAGCCATCTCCTCTCTTATTGATATTGCGGGTGTGCCCTCCGTTTGTCTAGCAAGCCTATCCCACCATTTGTTAGAAGCAACTCCACTACCACCCCCTCCAACACTCTTGCTCTGTCTCTCTCCCAACCTTATTCCTCTCCTGCACATATGCATGGATGCCGATCAATCTCTCTTAATACATTAATTGAGTTTCTAGACTTTTAATGTGCATAATCTAAATATGAATTGCATGCACATGCTCCGGTGCACCAAAGTGGGTTGAAAAATCACATGTGTGTCCTTTGTTAAATTTCTAGGTCCCATGGAAGAAATGAGAATGAAATTCAAACATCTGGGCGTCATGACTCGGCTGAGAACATCGAGAAACTTTGATTTTAAATTCATGTAAATCCAAAACTCGCCTGGAAATCATGAAACTTGGCATGGTGTCATGTCGTGGCACTAACATGTTGTGGTAAAAAATTGGGCCGATTTGGAAGCTCGTGGTTCTAAGAGGGAACGTGCCACCTTTGAGTGTGAAACGATATACGCTGCCCCCCTTGAGTTTCTTAACAAAGGCAACATAGAACTACATTAGTGCCCTATTAAATTTTGGAATTATTCCGGGTTCGTTTGTCGTTTTTTATACATTAATTGAGTTTCTGGTCATTTAATGTGCATAAGTCAAATTTGAACTACAAACACATGCTCTCGTGCACCAAAGTTGGTTGAAAAATCACATTTGTGTCCTCGGGTGAATTTCTAGGTCCCATGCAAGAAATGAGAATAAAATTAAAACATCTGGGCATCGTGGTTCGGCCGAGAACATTGAGAAACTTGGTTTTAAAATTCTTGTAAATCCAAAACACGTCTGAAAATCATGAAACTTGGCATGGATGTCATGTCATGGTACTACCATGTTGTGGTAACAAAATTGGCCGAATAGGAACAGATTTTGGTATAAGCTTCTTGCAAACCGAAGCTTCTCTCAAGAAGGCTCGTGGTTCTGAGAGGGAACGTGCCACCTTTGAGTGCGAAACGTTATACGTTGTCCCCCTTGAGTTTATTTACAAAGGCAACATAGAACTACATGAGTGCCCTGTTAAATTTTGGAATTATTCCGGCTTCGTTTGGCCTTATTTACACATTAATTGAGTTTTTGGTCATTTAATGTGCATAATTCAAATTTGAACTACAAGCACATGCTCCTGTGCACCAAAGTTGGTTGAAAAATCACATTTGTGTCCTCGGGTGAATATCTACTCCCTCCTTCCATCTATATAGGTCCTAATGCGTTTTTCGAGGCTAACTTTGACCAAACGTTAGAGCAATAATATATGATATGCAACTTACACAAAGCATACCTTCAAATTTGTATGTCAAAGGAGCTTCCAATAATATAATTTTCATAGTATACATCTCATGTGCTATTAATCTTGTCAATAGTCAAAGGCTGTCTTGAAAAACACATTAGGCCCTATATAGATGGAAGGAGGGATTAGGTCCCATGCAAAAAATGAGAATAAAATTCAAACATCTGGGCATCGTGGCTCGGTCGAGAACATTGAGAAACTTGGTTTTAAAATCATGAAACTTGGCATGGTGTCATGTCATGGTAGTACCATGCCGTGGTAAAAAAATTGGCCAAATAGGAACAAATTTTGGTATAAGCTTCTCTCAAGAAGGCTCGTGGTTCTGGGAGGGAACGTGTCACCTTTGTGTGCATAATTCAAATTTGAATTACAAGCACATGTTCCAGTGCACCAAAGTTGGTTGAAAAATCACATGTGTGTCCTCGGGTAAATTTCTAGGTTCCATGCAAGAAATGGGAATGAAATTCAAAATTCTGGGCGTCGTGGCTGGGTTGGAAACATTGAGAAACTTAGTTTTTTAATTCCTGTAAATCCAAAACACGCATGAAAATAATGAAACTTGGCTTGGTGCCATGACATGGCACCAACATGATGTGGTAAATTTGCAGTCCGATTTGGGAAGGCGCACACATTAACAATCAACAAAGTCATTTTGGAACAAGTGCTGTCACATTACAATCGGAAACACAAGTATTATTGAAACCGTGGGCATTCTACTTACTAGTACCATTTACGTGCCGCCACGCGTCCCCATTTTTTATTAGCTAGGAGGGGCCATGCAGGGTAGCTATTTGAGTACGAGAGGTGTGCGATCAGACCCCTGCGCGTGCTTATCGGGAGGAGAGCCCTTTGACCTCCATCTGCCGTCCACCTCTCTCCCAAGGTCTCCATTAATGGCGCCCGAGCCTCTGTTTAGTGGTGTGGCTATGTCTCACTCGACTGAGATTTAAGAGAGAAAAAAGAAAATCTGAAAGCACGGATCTTGATGTAAGATCCGACGGACCTATATAGCATCTACTACGACTTATAGCAAGACTGATGAATATATAAAGACGCGGCAGTCCGCGCAGGCCAGGTGCCCTCCCTTGCACTGCAGAAATCAATTGAACATCACATCAATCAAGAAACCTGCACCTTGCTCAATCAGCCGAACGGACGAGGTGTATTCGAACCTCATACACTGGAGGCGTCAAGGGCGGAGGCACAAGGGGCAGTGGAACACGGTGAGGTCCATCGAGACCTTAGAGAGCTCCATCGTCGGGTCCTGTTCGGTCTGCATGATCTCGCCCTCCTCGTGCACAACGATCTCTCGACTTGGGCCGGGGTATTACAAAGCTTTATCGTCACATATTTTATACTACTTCAAGGTGCATTAAATCAACACATGCAAGTATCAAAAGGAGAGTCACGGCATGCATGCATGCATTGTAATTAATGCATTGGCAAACGCAAATTATTGAAATATATCGAGTGCAGTGCTTTGATGTGTCGCGTTAACTCGTACATCAACGGGAAGTTTGATTATCCTCGCCCTCGCGGACTTAACTGCACCTGCCTTTGGCTGTATGACAGGTTGGCCGCACACCTGTCGGGCCCACCTGTCATACACACAGAGGTAGGAGCGTCCCTCCCTCTCCCATGAGCGTCGTGGCTGGCAAGACTAGGAGAAGCTTTCGCTACACGCTCTCCCTCCCGCACGCGGTGGACATGCAGCAGTTCAATCGGTGTCAGATGGCCAGAAGCGTACTGTAGTACTCCTCCAGTGCAGTAGTACTCCATCATTGTTCAACTTCCCAAAGAGGGGAAGAGCCAAGCGCAGCCCGGACGCTCGTGTGGCTGTTTCATGTGTAGAGTAGTCTAGGATAGCGTGTACCGTGCCTGTAAGCTTAAAATCGTTGGGGTCGGCTCCATGCTATGTGGCCGTCTCGAAGTTTAAAAAAAATAGTCTTCTGGCCCTACCTGACACCCTGGTGATTGTAGTTTGCACGCTCATCTGGTCAAGACAGGAATATATATTTTAATTTGTTTTTTTCGAAAAGGGGGGACTCCCCGGCCTCTGCATCAGAATGATGCATACGGCCACATATATTTTAATTTGTGGTGGGTAAATGTTAGAGGTTGCAGCAAATATATTGTACACTGCGGGTCTTTCAGCCAAGTTTAGAGGCAAGCATGTGGGGCCAGTGCTATGATGTGTCGCGTCAACTCGTACAACGAGGAGAAGCTTGATTTTACTACACGCCTTCTCCCTCACCCATGCGCGCAGTTGCTCGCAAACGAGGACAGGCTTTTGCTTAGTAGTACTTCTACAACAAGCTATCCGTCCCGCTCGCGGTGGACGGACATGCAGCAGTGGATTCGACACTGTAGAAGCAGTAGTAGTAACATCATTGTTCGTCCTCTCGAAGAGCCAAAGAGCCAAACACAAACCGAACGTTGCAGTTGCCAACATTGGAGCACGCATATAGCCAGGCTCTTGCATGAGACAAAATTGCTATGTGAGCCCACTATTGTACTAGTACGTACAACTACTTGCTAGTATAGCCCTGTAAACCAGAAAGGAGTATTTGCCCTTCTAGAGATTTCAACAAGTGACTAGACTACACCGAGACGGAGTACATTTGGAGCAAAATGAGTGAATCTGCACCGTAAATAAATACGTACTAGTTCTATCGTTTTCCTCTCCGAGGTGCACAATATTGAGTATACTGACTAGTCTCTTCTTGACACGCATTTACATTTTTTTACACAGTACAGACGCAAGCGCTCATATACACGCGCATACACTCACCCTATGAACGCACACACGCACGGCACTATCATCTTGAAATTTACGAAGTCACCATAGGCACCTCGTCGTCAACGGGTCCATAGGTGCTTGAATGCCAAGGAGGGAGAGGGTAGCGGTTCCGGAGACGTTGAACGGTCAATGATGCATCCTCAATTACATGCAGAGAGAATTAATTGGAGAAGCAGAATAGAGCCAGCATGATGTGAATGCAACAGAGTTTGGACTCTCATATAATAAAGGCGCCCCACCACTCCAATCCATCTATTCCCAAGTCTCTGCACAACACTGCTCACTCCAATCCAAGACCAAGTGACCGGAAGCCACAAGCACCTATGGAGGCGATGGACGCGAGCGGCAGTTAGCTATGCCAAATCATCCAAGGAGCCGGCGTGTGGCCCCACATCGCGCAGCGTTTACAAATGGTGTTGGCGACCGCAGGCATCGTAGCCCTCGCCGACGCCGGATTCGCCTCTCGCATGGACGACATGATGGTCAACTCCATCCGCAAGTTCACCGCCGTCAAGAAGCACGCGGACGACCTTGCGTACTTTTCCAGCCCGTGCGCCCAGGCTCCTCATTGCCTGCCACCCTCATCGGCCTCCATGGTGATGAACTCTTTCAAGCCCTGGTGGCCTTGCAGGTGCCGGAGGTCGCGACGAAGAATGTGCACCTCGAGGCCGCGCTCGCCGCGCAGCGCCTCGCCATGCAAGAAACCGTCGACCTGCACATCCACGTCTACGCCTCGACGGTGTAGAGTGCCATGAGGTTGAGCACACAGATGATCTACGTACGTTCAAATACGATCAACCGTGCGACAACAAATCCAAATCGAGAGGGAAAGGCGAAGAGTCGGTGGACGGTTGCCAGTTTGCCATGGTACATGAAGAGGCGCCTCGGCCTACACGTCCTTTAGGAAATTGTACAAAAGGACTCGCCGTCTTCTTACTGCACCTACCTTTGGGTGTATGACACGTGGGTCCAACGGGTGGCTGGTCAACCTGTCATACAGCCAAAGGCAGGAGTAGTAGAGGGGCGAGGAGTAGATGGCCAACACGCACGTGAATTCAACGCAGTCTGCACTTCTCATATAAAGGCTCCCGCCAGTCCAATCTACGAAATCCTACGCACCTACTCACCTAAGGGCAAGAGTGATCACTCCAATCGCAAGATCAGTTGACTAGAAGCTAGACCCATGGAGGCGATGAGCGCGAGCATCAGCCGGCTGTGCCAGATGGTCCACGACGCCGGCCTGCATCCTGGCACCAAGGAATGTCTCCAGGTAGTGCTTGAGGCCGCCAGGGCGAGGGGCCGCTTGGACGACAGCTTCGTCTCCTTGTTCGACGAGGTCCTCATCGGCTTCCTCGACAAGTTCACCATCGTCAAGAAGCTCGCGGACGACCTTGACGTACGCCTCCAGCCCACGCGCCCAGGCTCTGCGATGCCTGCCACCCTCAACAGCCTCTATGGTGACAACCTCTTCGACGCACTGGTGGCCCTGCGACTGCCCGCCGTCGCGCCGGAGAATGTCCGCCTCGAGGTCGCGCTCGCCGCGCAGCGCCTGGCGCAGCAAGACACCATCGACATAATCACCCACGTCTATGCGCAAATCGTCCACAAGGACTACTACATGCAAGAGGAGGACGATAGGACGTTGGCCTTCTTGGACCGCAGGGCAACCTTGGACGGCATTGTTTAGAAGCACGTTGAGCTTGCCGCCAACGCCGCTGCTCCTCACACGTCGGTTGGTGACCCGGTGCACTAGGGCGTGAGGATGTCGTTGATGGATCCGTATGTATCTTTATCTTTCCGTCAAATCCATGTAGTAGTATATGGTACTACTAGTAATTATCTTACCTTTCGCATCAACTTCATAATTTTCCTACGTACTCCATGCATGAACCGTGCCAGAACCAAACTTCTCATTACTCTAGGGAAAATCGTTATTTCTATCTATCGGTCGCCCCATGGAGCAGAACCAAATTTTACAAGTTACAAGTTCAAAAGGAAAAGCCTGCCGTGTTCGCGTCGCACCCCCACACGGTTTGTCCGGCACGCCGCTCAAGGGGGAATGCGTGCTGTGTTGCATTTTCACTTACAAGTGGGACCGCAGTTGAGCAAACCGACTATCGGCAAACCCCCACCCCGCCCACCGCGCGATGGCTGAGAAAACAGGAGGGAGAAGAGATGGCTGTAGCTAGCACGGACTCCAAGAAAATTGGTGTCGGATGGGACTCGTGTGGGTGGCGTGTGCCGTACTGCTAGACATGAATGCTAGTTATGGCCCATGCCACCCCACTATATCGAGGTGCTGGTTACTCCACTATATCGAGTACGTAGAACAAATTTCCTGGAGTCCGTGCTCGGCCCTCCTCTATCTCTCTTCTCAGCCAGCCAGCAGACGCGCGGAGCCCATCGTCTGTTTGCTCATATGCGGTCCCACATGTCAGTGAAAACGCAAGAGGACCCACTGAACCTGCACATCTTTCACCTCGACGTGCTGGTGATGAAAAACAAATCCAATAAAGATCTTCGGTGGCCGCTTTTGGAGTTACTCAAGAGTAGTAAGATTCTATTTACAGTTTAACCCAAGATGCACATCACGTGGCTTCACCTACCACTCTATTTTCTTGCATGACACGACCTGGATGCTGGATGACCCACGTGTCGGCAAAAGGAGGAAGAACTCGACCAAATCTTCGGTTGTGCTCTCGGATTAGACTAGTTGTGCTAACTTAAAATTTTATTGTGTAGAATGGATGCAAGTTTTGGTATTGGGAAGAAGAGTACAATGATATATTGATAGAGCACAATTTAGTAGATGTTCTAGCACTTTTAGCTAGCATAGAGGCTAGAGATGAGACTAGTGCACTTGTTGATAGAATAGAGGCTAGACACGTCTACTTCTTTACACTCGAAGAAGAAAGAAGCACGCAAGATCGAGCCTCCGCAGATCAACAATGAATGCATCGAGAAGGCACTAATCCAACTTACAGGAGCAGTTATGGAAGTTGGATATCTTCTAAAATGTATTCTTGTGGTTCTTGTTTTCTTTGGTCTTGCTTTTCTAGTCAAAATTTTGGTGATGTATTTCCATGTACCAAAAAATCAATGATGAAAAAAGATATGTGAATAGTGCACGTACTCAATGACAGAGCACGGGATGGTAGCCATGGACATGGTCGGCCCTTTTTGAGTACTAATAAATAACTTTGATGTGTCCCGTCAACTCGCAGAACGACGAGAAGCTTGCTTACTACGCCTTCTCCCTCGCCAACGCGTGCGCGGTGGCTCGCAGCACGAGGAGAAACTTTTGCTTACAAGCGGTGGACGTGCAGCAGTTCATTTGGTGTCAGATTGCCAGAAGTACTACTGTAGTACCATCATTATTGTTCGACTTCCGGAAGAGGAGAAGAGCCAAGCGCAAGGTCACCTACTAACCTAGTACAGTACTACTATAGCCAAAGCTGGTCCACCTTTTTAGAGCATGGTTAATAAATATAGGCGGCTCTTGCAGCGGCACATCATTTAGAGCAAGTACTCTCTTCGTAGGAACAAAGGAAGTGAAACAAAAGTTGGAGTGGATGCTAGATTGCCAATTAAAAGATGATTACATAGGAAAAAAATCCTATAGCATTCTATCCTATGAATCAAACGACCAATGTAGGAAAATTATGAGGGGGGTCTCTCCAACAGTGTTCCTGGGCTCGCACCTAACATCACGGTGGTCGAACTTGGAGTCATTCATCTGGTACACGTGGCATCTCAGATCTGGACACAAGGTGACGCGACCTCTCACTTCCTCCGCCATTTGAAGCGGCGCGCCGGTGGAGGGCTAGCATACTCCAATATTAGGTTGGCTCTATGTGATGTGGCAACTTCATATACTAACCGGATGCTGGCTATACTACTACGGTACTCACACTCCAAGAAGTGACTCGAAAACCATTCATAAATTGAGTCTATGACATGCATTCGCAACTGAAATGTACCATTCATTAAATACAACAAGTCATCAACACACAACGACAACGAGGATACATGTTGGATTATAGATTATTTCCAACAAAACATTCTAGCAAATACTAAAGTTTTCATCACACAACAAATAACAAGCAATGAAATGAACTTCAACTCAACCAATCCTCGGCGTTGGAAACGCTTGCTTTGAACCATAGGTGCTCTGGGAAGGGCCAGCTATTGTCAATATCGAGAGCAACGCAGGACTGATCATCCAGGCTGAAGCGGCATATATCAGGACCAGGGTAGGGAACCACCGAAATGTCTGAGGTATAGATACAGTTGCTTCTCATAAATGGTAGTAACGTTGTGTCAACAGCAGCTGGATCGCCTTTAACCATCATTGGATAGTTTGGTCCAAGGAAGAGCGAGTTTGCTCCAAGACTATCAATACTGTACCAGGGAGAAGGTGTTGGCGCTAGCACACTATTATCCATCCCGAATACCATGCAACGGGTGTTGGAATAGGTCAGGAGAGGGCGACCATGGGAGACAACACCTGCTTCCTCAGTAGTAACAATCTGAGTGCATTGTATACAGACAAGAAGAGGTGATCCATCGGAATTAGTTGCCAGGCGCCACTGAGTATATAAGTTCTGCTCCTCCTCATGCTCGTGATCATCACCATCGTCATCTCCCCCTTGCTTATAAATTTTTCAAGTATAGGTGGTGGAATGTTCACAGGACCTTGGAAACACAAGAAGAAGGTTAATTAGTAAAGGGAAACTTGCTAACCCGCATGCATGTGGATGAAACAATTATAATTACGGTGGAAGACAAACGTACCGAACCTACGAGGATCCCATGCAAAAACAGTGCCAAGAGTGGTGGCAGCAAACACAAGATCCTCGTATTCAATTGCATCACAGTACACATCCGTGTATAGAAACTGATTTTTGAGCAATATCCATCCAGTCGAACCACGAAGGACGGCAACAAGCTTGTCGAAGATAGCAACAACTTGATAGTTCTTGTAATTCCAAGAGCGGTTGGGAACTCGACAAATTGCTATCTTCAGTAGACGACAGTCACCATGATCGTATTTGAACGTACGTAGATCATCTGTGTGCTCAACCTCAGGGCACTCGGAGATTTTTGGAAGTGGAATCCGCTGACGAGTGTACACATTCACAAGTTCCCACTCGCAATTGTACCCAATATAAACAACCAAATCTCCATTTGTGCCAGCCCAAGACTTACCCTTAAGCGATGGCATCTTGACATCACACGTATCATTATCAAGCGGCATCAACTTGCACAAGGCGAGGCCTCCGTCGTCCGCGCCCATGCGAACAGGCTTATAGCGAAGAAGATAAGGGAGATCAAACTGCTCCTGGACCCTTGGGTTCCTTGTAATGATGTTATTAGTTGAGTCGAGAATGGGCTTGAACGAACCTGCCATGCTAGCCGAGGTGATGACGTCGCACCAATCAATGAGTTCCCCCACCACATCATCTTTCAGATCGGGGCAAGAATAACGTGGTCGTTTCTGGCTTGTTCCCTCCATGGAGAAGACGATCGAACAATGGCAGAAGGAAGGGTGAAGGCAAATGGAGGAGGGAGGAAGAGCGTGCGACAGAAGTTCCAAATCGAGAGGGAAAGGCGAAGAGTCGGTGGACGGTTGCCAGTTTGCCACGGTACACGAAGAGGCGCCCCGGCCTACACGTCCTTTCGGAAATTGTACAAAAGGACTCGCCGTCATCTCACTCATGTTGGAACGGGACCACATGTCAACGAAACATCGTGTGTAATTTCTCGTGCAAAATGCAATCTGGCCGCGTTGGCCCGAGGTGCCGCATTATTTCTCGACTTTATTTTTTTAATGGCGTGCCGTTCAGTTTTGAAGCACGACTAACTGGTACTGTTTGCAGAGAAAATATAAACTACTCTACCACTACTCCACCTCTAGTACTAGTAGTATAAAAAAGATATATAGGCTGGAGCTTCAGAGCTTTCTTGCTAAGGGCTGCCCACTTGCTTCTCACACTATCACCCTCTCTCCAGATCTAAAAAAGACGGCCTCTCTCTCCCTCCTCACCGGTGGTCACAGATCCGCCGGGTAAGAAAAGGACATGCAGTGTTGACACACTCGTCGTCGGCGAGCGAGGTCACGCACTGACGACAAGGCCGTCCTCTCAGACCTAGCGCCCGCGCGGGATGGCCTCCGTCCCCAAGCTCGCTGTCATAGTGCGTGTGGAGGACGATGACCACGAGCGAAGCCACTTCCCGCCGACCCTCAGGTATGCTACCTCTTTTCAAACCATACCCTTGTTCTATTGACCCTCTGCCATGTCGCTGCATGTGGTTCTTTTTCCACTCCACCATCTTCCCAATTTGCTATCCTCTGCTCTGCTGGTCATGCAGACGAAAACCTTAATTTCACTATTAAAGGA
Organism: Triticum aestivum; assembly: GCF_018294505.1. Taxonomy (NCBI): domain Eukaryota; kingdom Viridiplantae; phylum Streptophyta; class Magnoliopsida; order Poales; family Poaceae; genus Triticum; species Triticum aestivum. The sequence continues at coordinate 184,047,950 of NC_057802.1, read as the reverse complement.
AACTCTACTTCATGCAGACTAATCCATGTCTGGGTTGAATAAGGAAAGGAAGGGAGACTATACTGTCCAAGTGAGTAGGCATCGAACCCACATCTAGGTTGAGAAGGGGAAAATCAGTAGCTAAGGAACGAGTCTCATGTCTCTTGGTTGAAGAAGGGTAGAAAGGCATGACAACGCAATAGAGAATGACCAAGTCGATCGGTTTGTTGTCCTCACATAGGAACAAGGTGGCTAAACATAACAAAAATGGGACGTAATCCACATATGCTGCCTGGATATTTGTTGCTCTGGGCAACCATACCTCCCTCACCACTCTATGCGTCCGTGGAGGTACATCGTACTGGTGCGCCCACTGTCCGAATGGGCCTCGCATGCTCTTAGTCTAACTTTTTTGCTGTTAGTATAATGCCAGCAGTCAAGTCAAGCAATGCTACTGCTAAAGTGATGCCACATTTAACTAATGCCGCACTCAGTCTAATGCCACCGATAAATTTAAGCAATGCCATTTAATGTCACTGGATTATTTCAGGGTTAGCTGTTGATTGTGGATGTATTAAAGATTTTTCAACTAAGGCATTCTAATGATGTTGCACAGCCAGTATACCAACGATGAAACTTGTTACTACCTTCAGATTTTTGCACTGTTAATGCTTATAGATTACATACCTCACTTTCATGAGATAAGTTAATTTTTTTGTACAGTGTCACCTAAATGCCAAGGCGCTGATGTCATTTTATTTTGGTTAAACTGCACAAAAAATTATGAAGACAAGAGGAAAGGTTAAGAGTGGGCACCTCCTCCTCCGGCTGTTCTCTTGATTCGTTCGATCAAGTTTTTATGTTTGATCGATTATCAAGATTGGGATAGCAATTTTCTGGCCAACACTAGGTGCTTCATTGCTTCAGAAAGAACTATATATGCCTTTCTGACATCAGCCTCTGTTGCCTTATTTATTGCTTCAAAAAGGTGGTTAGAAACAGTCTTGCTACCTTTTCCCATTAAGAAATTGGAATGCTTATATTTGTGAGTCTATGCTTCAACTAGTGCCACTTTTATAGTAATCACGCTTTCAATATCTATGCAAACAGGGATGCTCGAGTTTAGTGGAACTGCACAAAAAGTCTAACTGGTTCAACATTAGGAGCATGTTTTCTCCCAAACCTTTATATCCAATTGGTGGCACTATGAGCTGTTCATTAAGAAGGTACATGGTTTGCTACTATCTTGCTACTCTTTTTGTACTGTCATTAGATAGTAATACTAGTGGTTTGCATGTGAATTTATTGGCAGGGTGGACCTACATTGGAGGTGCAGGACATGATTCAATGACTGGATGCTCAATTTCGGTTGTATCGATTTCACCTCTTCCATCACTGCGAACATGGATATCCTTGGTCTGATGAAGAATAGGCGCTATATTTCTGCTTTGAACAATCAAATCAATTCAGTATAAATTGTCCAGGGCAAAACATGACTGTATCAAATTGTCCAGTGCAAAACATGACAGATCTAAGAGGAAGAGACATGTTTAAACCGAAAATACAAGGTGGGGTATATGTTTACTAGCTGCTTGATATTTGTGCAGCCAGAGATGTCTGCCCGTTGCTATTTAGCAAACACACAAAGTGACCGCAATTTTGGTTGAACTGCACAAGAGAATAGTATAGTCACTGCATGCAGTGCCATTTGAAAATAGAGACAAAAAGATTGGATAGTCACTTCATGTACTGCAGAAAAGTAGTACTGTACTATTTGTTGGCCAACACTAGGTGCTTCATTGCTTTGGTCTGATTATACAATGGGCATCATTTTGCCTAAGTTAAAGTTTGTATTCCGAAAATAGTCTCGCCGTGTGATCAAGAGAAGACCAAATCATATTGCAGTGGATGTTCCTCCATCATGTGTGGTTCATTCCCATGGTTCCAGCTGTTGGTGAAACCACTTACATTTGCAAGAGGAATTGTAGACTTCACAAACAAATTTGTCATTCAGTCTGCACTGAATGTTGGCCAAGAGAAGCATCCATGTTAGTAGGAAGAACATATGTTTTTTCTAGATCTTTGCTTTTGGAGCTACATATTTGTATATGATCTGTGAATCATTGAGATGCATTAACATGTTGATCTTATGTATGGGAATCGTACTAGTTGGTTTTAGTTGTGGCTGATCTTTGCTTTTGGAGCTACATATTTGTATATGATCTGTGAATCATTGAGATGCATTAACAGTTCCTTATATCTGTTCGCTCAGTGTTTACAAGTTGCCGATCGATCACTAGCTAGCCTACTAATGCGCTCCTGGCTGTTTTAGTTGCGACGCAAGATCCGAAGTGGCAGTTTTTTGAATAGAAATGCCTACCTCTGAAGAAACTGACAAGCTGCTCTGAAGAAAATGCCATGCGAATCTGAAGAAACTACTAGCAAAAACGTTCGCAAATGCCTTATCTCCCAGCTAAAGTTCATCAATTAATGCCCTCGGCTGCGACTCGTTGCATGCTTCTCCGCGTACTGGCTACGAGCGATTTTGAGTGCCCGCATGCAGCCGGCCATAATTAAGGCAGCTAACTGATGCGAAAAAGATGCGCTTTAATTGTTGCGGGCCTTTTAAATCCGGGGAATCATTATTGACAAGGAGGGAGATGATTCGAGTGCCCTCGTTTGACCGTAAGGCCGGCGTGCGACCCAGCACGGACGGGACAGGACGGCACAGTCAGAATTTCAGTTTCTCTAGTTTTCCACGGCAAGCTGGCGCGCTAAGCCATGCCTGCTTCATTATGCATTGAATTCCGATGACCGTTGCGCTACCTTCCGCTTATAAGTACTATTTCTCGGCCTTCTATGTTGGCACCGTGACCCAACTCGCCATATCCTCATAAGCCCCCACCGGCCCGACGTTGCTCGCCACTTATCCTTGCTCTCGCCACGTCCGCCATGCCCCCGCTCGTCCGCGATAGGCGTGGCCGGAGGTGCTCACCACCGGAACTAGTGTTCGGTTTTTCACCGGAAGGCAGGTGGAGGGAGGAGGCATTCTATCGGTCTTTAGATGGCAATGCGGAGATCGAGGACTTGTTGGAGCGCGACCGCCTGGCGGAGGAGCAGGAGTTGTTGGAGCGTGACCGCTTGGCGGATGAGCAGCGTATCGCCGATTTGTGCCACCAGCGGGACATGGAGCAGCAGCGCACCGACGCTCTGAGTCGCGAGTACAGCGCCCACATGTGGGCCGACTACGTGGAGGCCGGCGCCCGGCAAATAGCCCTGGAGGCTGTCGGGCACGCACGCGTTCGTGACGCCGATTTTTACTACCAGCTCGTCAAGTGGGTTTCCCGCTTAGAAGCCGAAGCTTCGATGGACCACGGCGGCATGGAAAGGGCCAACGCGCGCGAGCAACGCGCCCTATCGCACCTCTGGCAAGTCCGAGGCGAGGCGGAGGACGCTGGTGCCGGCGTTTAGCGTGTACCGCAGATGGCGGCCGGCATCGTCTAGTTAGCTAAGAGTAAGTTAGAACTTGTACGCTACTAGAGTATTAGTGGAAGTAGATAGTTAACTTGGCTATGATGGTTGTCAACGTGGAAGTTCAGTACTCTATATGTGGATCAGACCTGTTACTTTGCTCTGAATGTTGAGCTGTCAGGACCCCGATTCCAAGTCACACCGATCTAGCCTGTAACACCTCATATCACATTGCGGCCTCACGCACGGTACTCCCACGGGTGTCGCCTTACCATGGCCCGGGACCGTTTGCGCCTTTTGGCTCACGTATATGACAATGTCGCTAGCATCCATATGACAGAGAACCCGGGCCGACATGGCTAGTCGTGAACCCAAAGCGGCACTAACGTATGGGGACAGGCATACATGAATCAACATCGAACGTGTCGGTCAGCAGCGTGTGAATCCGGGCTGTAGCACTGGGCTAACAGGACTCCGGGAACCCGGGCTGTAGCAGGCTAGGCAGGACTCCGGATGTCACCGCGTGACATTTCCCCGAAGGGACAGACACAGGAACGATATGATTCACATGCCGGCCAGTCAGGTGTCCAGAGCAGTAGTGCTGGGCTAGCAGGACTCCGGTGAACCGGGCTGTAGCGGACTACTATGGCTCAAGGAGGCACTAGACTACATTTCCCCATAAGAGAGGCTGCCAAGGATAAACAACTAGATTGTCGGATCCCACACATACCAAGCATTTCAAACATACACACAATATGCTCGATATGCGCAAATACAACATGGCATCACAACAAAACTCTACAACTCAAAGTACTTTATTTAAAGGGCTCCGGAGAGCCTTACATAACTTGTTCATACAGATAGGGGTCACATGACCCGACACTCAAGTCATACAATCATACAAGCACATGCGGAAGCAAACTGTCTGGGTACAGACACTAGAAAGAAAGAAGGCTTGACGAAGCCTGTCTATCTACATAGGCCCTTCACAAGCCTAGATCACCACCTGGGTGGCAAGTCACTCGTCGTCGTCGAGTTCTACGTAGAACCCATCAGAAGGGGCGGTGTTGTCGTCTGAAAACAGTAATTGAAGCAACATGAGTACAAAGGTACTCAGCAAGTCTTACAACAGATCCTACTATACATGTTCATTCTCAAGAAGGTAGTGGGGTTATTGCAGCAAGCCAGCTTTGACTCTTGGCTAAGCTATCCTACGATACACCACTTGTGAAATAGTTTTCGCACACGAGTCCACTAATCACCATCTCAATACTCCACCGTGGATCCTCCCTCGTCATCCCACGAGAGAGCCATCTGCGGTACTCACACTTATCTTGAGGCTTTTAGTAGTATCCATTTACTTGTCTATGAACTGCATAAGCGACCAAGTAGTCCTTTACCGCGGACGCGGCTATTCGAATAGTTTTATACCTGCAGGGGTGTACTTCGTCACACACGCTCCCACCACTTATCGTCGCTACACGACGTGTACTCGGCAACCTTCAAGCGGAAGCCCAACATGGGTGTCGGCCACAGCCTACCTAAACACTCGAGTCTCTAGTCCAGGTTTATCGCCTATTCAGGTTCCATCCGCAGGGAGTCCGGCTGAGGTTTCCACATACGGCCCCGAACGATGTGTGCAGGGTTCTCGGTCACCAAACGGGCGACTCGGTACACCGGGCCACGAGCCTACCGCATCACAGCCCACCCCTTGGTCAGCGCTGTCCACGGCCTCCAGCTTACTACAAACACCAGAAACTACGTGCAACTCCTGGACAGAGGACAAGGGTGAATAAGAAGCCGAGGGGGTCCATTGGTTTCGGGCCCAATGCGTGGTAGTAGCTGAATCTTAAATCACGCATACAGATCTCAGTTCTAAGGGACGGTCTCAATGAAAGAACCCACCATGTACTCCTACATGGCCTCCCATCGATACCTTTACCAAATCGTATTCAACACTTCACTCTCATTACCGACACACACTTTCACTCTAGTTCATCACCCTGATGAGCCAGACCTGACACAACTCTATGCGTAGCAAGCATAGCATTGTAGGAACACAACATGGCTCAATCAACTCCTACACATGCTAGTGGGTTTCATCTAGTTACTGTGGCAATGACAGGTCATGCAAAGGAAAGTGGGTTCAACTACCGCAACACACAGCAGTTTGAATCGCGTTGTCCTAATGCAGTAAACGAGAGCAGAAGCGAGAAGGTGGGTTTGTACCTAAATGATCAATGGGTTGCTTGCCTGACGGAGTGGTGGTGGGATACTACCCTTCAGTTGGATACTCGTGAATATCCTCGGAGGCAGGACCTACCACAATGAACACATCGAAGCACAATCAACACCAAGCAAGTGCAACAATATGATGCATGCATGAGACATGGCAAAATGGATGTATTGGGCTAATGCAACTAAGACCAGATGGGTTTGGACTAATTTGAATCAAGGATTCAAATTCCAAGTTCATAAATGGCCCATATTAGTGCTTTATCTTGTTCTGTATAAAACAGTAGGTTAACTTGCTTAATCATGCATGAAACCAGTACAGATGGATAGAATGGATTTTTCTGATCATTTTTCATATATAAATCTTTTCATTCTAAGCTATAGATTATTTTCTATGATTTTTTGAAGTTTGTGATAATTTCTGGAATTTCCAATATAAGAATAATTCCAGTAATGCTTTACTGCGTCAGCCTGACGTCAGTGTGACGTCAGCAAGTCAACGGGGTCGTCCAGGTCAAACCTGACGCGTGGGTCCCCTGTGTCAGTGTCACTGTTAGGTAATTAGTTAATTAGGATTAGTTTAAATCTCTGACTCAGATTAATTAGCAGGCGGGCCCCACTTGTCAGTGACCCTGTGGGGGGTCAACCTGTGGTCAAACCACGTTGACTCGCCGGCGTTTAGCCGCCGGCGACGTCCAGACGCGGCGGTGGGGTGCGGGATTGCTCCTCCAGCGACCAAAAGGACGGCGGAGAGTACCTACGTGTAGCTGGGGGCGAACCGCGTCGACAGGTGATGGTGGTGGAGCTCGGGGTCGCCGGAATCGACGCCGGCGACGAGCCGTGCGGCTGCCGGGGTACGGGCGTGGTTGAAACCATAGCTAGAGAGCACGGCGAGGGACATGCGATGGTGCTACAGGTTCCTGGCGTTGCGGTGGAGCTAATGGCCACGGTGATGCGGCCGTTGGATGGCCGGAGCCTTGTCGGCGACGAGCTCGTGCGGCGGCGCGTACGGGTGAGCTTCGTGCGGTGGCTACAGAGCTCGAGAAAGAGAGAGGAGAGGATGGGAAGGTGGCCATGCTCACGGCGGTTGCGAGGGAGCGGACGGCGGGGTCGGAGGCGAGCTGTTGCAGTGGCGATGGCGGAGGGGATCTCCGACGGTGAGCGGCGAAGGCGAGGTCAGTGGCGGAGCTTCGGGGCAACCAAGCGCTCGGGGCTCGGCTTGCTCGAAGGAGTGGGCGACGGCGGTGCTGTTGGACACGGTGGAATGGCGCGAGGTCGACGGTGGGCGCGGTTACTCCGGCGAGGTGGCTGCGGCGGCGTCGGCCATGGTGGGGGAAAGGCGAGGGAGAGGCGACGGGGGAGAATGGGGGTGTCCAGAGGCTCGGGGCGCGTCGAGGGAGTCGTCCAGCGCATCCGCGGCGAGGGCGGCAAGCAGCTGGCGCCGTGGCGAGCTCGCGCTCGCCGGCGTCACCTCTCTGCCTGCTCTGGCGAGAGCAGGCAGCTGACTGGCGCGGGCCAGCACAGTGCTGGGCCGCCAGGTGGGCTGCCAGGTGAGTTTCTCTGCTTTCTGTTTTTCTCTCTTTTTTTATTATTTCTGTTCTGTGTTTTGAAATAGTAAAAATACTATTTCATTTGGAAAAATCCTGAAAATATTCTGAGGCACCTTTGACATTATTCTCAACAGCCTAAAAATACTTTCAAAATTATTTGGGCATTTGAAAATATTTATAGCATTTAAAATGCCCAAATGCAAATACTTATGGCTTGTGCAAAAATCCAAGATGGCCTCCAAAAATATGAAACCATTTTGGCAGAGGTTTTAGCCACAACCAAAGATGGTGAACATTTATGGAGGGCATTTCAGGTTCATTGAAAAGAATTTTAGTAAACCCTAGTTGTTCCAGGGGGGGTGCTGGGGGTTTCTGACATCCCCATCTCAGGTTTCTGTGAAATGTAGACATGATGCAACACTCTAATGCATGAACTAGCTAGGATGTGACAACTCACCCCCACTCAAAAGAATCTCGTCCCAAGATTTAGGATCCGTTGGGAAGAAGGTGGGGTACTCAAGTCGAAGACGATCCTCCCTTTCCCAAGTAGCTTCTTTCTCGGAATGGTGTGACCATTGAACTTTGAGAAACTTGATGTTTTGGCGTCGAGTGGTACGCTCGGCTTGATCAAGGATTCGAACGGGATACTACCGGTATGTGAGATTATCTTGGAGATCAAGCGTTTCGTGGTCCACTCCACGGATAGGATCCGAGAAGCAATGCCTGAGTTGGGAAACGTGGAAGACGTCATGAACCTTGGAAAGATGCGGAGGTAGTTCCAATTGGTAGGCAACTTCTCCTCGCTTGGCAAGAATGCGAAAGGGTCCAATGTAACGAGGAGCCAATTTGCCTTTGATACCGAATCGATGGGTTCCCTTTAAAGGAGTCACCCGAAGATAAGCCTTCTCGTCAACCTCAAAAGTCATAGCCTTATGTTTGCGATCATAATGGCTCTTTTGGCGAGATTGGGCTATTTTCAATTTCTCACGAATAATGCGAACCTGCTCTTCTGCTTCCTAGATCATATCCGGGCCAAAGAGTTGTCTTTCCCCGGTTTCTGACCAGTTAAGAGGCGTTCGACATTTTCGTCCATAGAGAACCTCGAAAGGGGCCTTACCCAAGCTAGCTTGGTAACTATTGTTATAAGCGAACTCGGCGAATGGAAGGCATTTGTCCCAATCCATGCCAAACGAGATGACAGAAGCTCGGAGCATATCCTCCAGAATTTGATTAACTCGTTCTACCTGACCACTTGATTGAGGGTGAAAGGCGGTGCTAAAAGAGAGACGAGTTCCCATAGCATTTTGGAAACTTTCCCAAAATCGAGAGGTGAAGAGACTTCCACGGTCTGAGTTAATTTCCAAGGGAACACCATGAAGAGACACTATTCGGGAGATGTACAAGTCTGCTAGCTGGCTAGCGGTTATATTCTCACGAACAGGTAGGAAGTGGGCTACTTTGGAAAGACGATCGACAACAACGAATATAGCATTATTCCCTCTCTTGGTCCTGGGAAACCCGGTAATGAAATCCATACCGATTTTATCCCATTTCCATTCAGGAATAGCCAGAGGCTGAAGGGTGCCAGCAGGCCGTTGATGCTCTGCTTTAACACGACGGCAGACGTCGCAATTAGCAATGTATTGAGCAATATCTCTCTTCATCCTAGTCCACCAAAACCTCTGGCGTAGGTCTTGATACATTTTAGTACTACCGGGATGAATGGTGAGAGGAGATTCATGAGCTTCCTTAAGAATCAATCGCCTCAGGTTGCGTACCTTGGGAACCACTAGGCGGTCTCCAAAGAACACAACACCTTGGTCATCAACGGAGAAACAATCTGCAACTCCTTTCTTGATGTTTCTCTTAATACGGGAGATTCCCGGATCTACCTTCTGAGCTTTGATGATCTGATCCGTAAGGGTAGGTTTCGCCACCAGGGTGGATAGAGAACCTCGAGGAACAATGTGAAGGTTAAGCTTACGGAATTCCTCGTGAAGAAGTGGTTGACTTTGTTGTAACATCAAGTTGTTACAATAGGATTTATGGCTTAGCGCATCAGCCATGACGTTGGCTTTGCCCGGGGTGTAAGTTATTCCTAAGTCGTAGTCTGAGATCAACTCGACCCAACGTCTTTGCCTGAGATTCAAATCCAGTTGGGTGAAAATGTATTTCAGACTTTGGTGGTCGGTGAAAATCTCGCAACGATTACCGAGAAGGTAATGTCGCCATGTTTTGAGTGCATGGACTACGGCTGCAAGCTCTAGATCATGTGTGGGATAATTATCCTCATGTGGACGCAACTGTCGGGAAGCGTAGGCAATCACATGACGATCTTGCATGAGTATGCAACCTAGTCCTTGTCGCGAGGCGTCGCAATAGATAACAAAATCCTTAGAGAAATCTGGTGGCACGAGTACGGGGGCAGATGTCAGGTGTCTTTTCAGTTCCTGAAAGCTAAACTCGCACTGTGGGGTCCATTCGAACTTTTTATCTTTCTTGAGGAGTTCGGTTAGAGGTTTAGCAACCTTGGAGAAATTCTCGACGAAGCGGCGGCAGTAGCTCGCTAAGCCAAGGAAACTCTGAACTTGCTTGACCGATTCAGGTGGGGTTCAGTCAAGGATGGCTTGAACTCGCTCGGGATTGACAGCAATACCCTTACCAGAGATTACATGGCCTAGATAGGTCACTTCTGGCAACCAGAATTCACACTTAGAGAATTTAGCATAAAGGCGATGCTCTCGAAGTTTCGTCAGAACTAGCCTTAGATGCTCGGCATGTTCTGCCTCGTTCTTGGAGTAGATGAGTATATCATCGAGGTATACTACGACGAATTTATCCAAATACTCCATGAAGATTGAGTTCATTAACCGAGAGAAGGTGGCTGGAGCATTGGTTAAACCGAAGGACATGCCAGTGTACTCGTATTGGCCATAACGAGTAACGAAGGCCGTTTTAGGAATGTCCCCGTTCTTGATTTTGATTTGATGGTAGCCCAACCTCAAATCCATTTTAGAGAAGACCGAGGATCCAGCGAGCTGATCATACAGATCGTTGATCCTGGGAAGCGGATACTTGTTCTTGATTGTGACTAGGTTGACGGGTCGGTAATCTACAACCATCCGATCTGTACCATCCTTCTTCTTGACGAAGAGGACGGGGCAAGCCCACGGAGAGGAACTAGGACGGATGAAACCCTTTTTCAAGGACTCATCGAGTTGTTTCTTAAGCTCGGCTAGCTCTAGGGGTGCCATCTTATAGGGTCTTCTAGAGATTGGGACGGTTCCTGGAACAAGGTCTATCACGAACTCGACATCCCTGTCAGGTGGAATACCTGGCAGTTCTTCTGGGAAGACATCCGGGAAGTCACGGACTACCGGCACGTCTTCGAGGTCTGGAAGAGGGTTGGCATTTAATGAGTAAAGCTGACGCTTAGACACTCGGGTCAAAACATTGACTGTCTTGCCCGACGGATGGGTGAGTTGAACAGTTCTAGTAGAGCAATCAATCCTAGCATAATGGGCTGACATCCAGTCCATACCCAAGATGATGTTTATGTCCGAGGACTTGAGAGCTATTAGTGACGCAAGGAAGACCAATCTGTCGACAAGAATTTCATTTCCATGGCTTATCCTAGAGGTTTGCCATCTAGAACCAGGAGTTTGAATGTCCATGGAAGTAGGCATGTCACTAAATGTGGTGTTGTGCAATCGAGCATAGCTCTCAGAGATAAATGAATGAGATGCCCCAGTATCGAAAAGAACAGTTGCCGGATGGCAATTAACAAGGAGAGTACCAAGGACGACGTTGGGATCCTCATGAGTTTCTTCAGCTGAAACATAGTTGACATGGCCACGTGCAGGGGTGGCTGGCTTGGCGTAGTAAGTCTTTCCTGCTGGCTTACCACGGCCAACGGACTGTCCAGGTTGATTGAGGTTGTTTCGGGGGCACTCGCGCAAGTAGTGACCCGTTTCTCCACACTTGAAGCATGTCACAATATTGGGGCGTGGAGCAGCATTAGCAGCGGGGCCACCATAAACTTTGGGCGATGCATGCTGCTGGTTGAGGCGAGGCACCTCGAAGGATGGCCTCGGAGTGAACCTGGGTGGCAGAGCAGTGTTTGGAATCCAGACCCGGCGTTTCTGGGATCCGGAGCCGGATGAGGAACCAAAATCGCGAGAGTGCTTGCGTGTAGCGTCATAGTCAGTCTGTCCTGTCTCGGCACTGATGGCCTTATTGACCAACTTCTGGAAGGAGGTGCACTCATGCAGACGGAGATCACGGCGAAGCTCGGGGCTAAGTCCCTTGCGGAACCTTGCCTGCCTCTTGGCGTCGGTGGATACCTCTTCAGGAGCATAGCGTGCTAGATTTCCAAACTCACGGCTGTATGCATCCACGGTCAGTCTGCCTTGGGTGAAGTTGCAGAATTCTTCCCGCTTACGATCTATGAGACCCTTCAGAATGTGATGCTCACGGAAAACCTCACTGAATTCAGCCCAAGTAGTGATTTGGCCAGCTGGGCGCATAGCCTCAAAGTTTTCCCACCAATGGCTAGCAGGGCCTTCGAGGTGATAGGCAGCGTAGGTAACCTTATCAGCTTCGGCTACGTTGGCAGAACGTAGCTTATGGGTGATGCTGCGAAGCCAATCATCCGCATCAAGGGGCTCGACGGAATGGTTGAACTTCGGTGGGTACAACTTGATAAAGTCATTGATGGACACCAGGTCGTTCCTCTGGTGACGTGCAGTATTCTGCTCAATTCGCTCTAGCAAGCGGTTAGTCTCACGCTTGTTTCTTTCTGCCTCCAGCATAACTTCGGCCAGTGAAGGCGGTTGGGGCAGATTCTCCGCCCTGGCTACATTGGCTTCACCCTGCGCCTGGACAGCAGGGTTGTTGCGGGTGTTAACCATCCTAGGAGAAACAAAGCAACGGTTTAGACAAGGAGGGCTAAATCTTGATAGGGAAATGCGGAATGTAATGGATAACACGGAATTTAGGGATGACCATCAGTATGACATGGTAACATAGCAACATACATATACCAATGGTCATACACGCCATACATAGTTTAGTACAAGCCCAGGCCAAGGTACAACTACGATGAAAGACGATACATCTCATCAGAGGCATTCCAAGCTCCTATACATTATTTTTCTACACCTCCGGAACGTGATACACACCAAGTCGTATCCCACAAGACACGCAGGACTGTGGAGATTACAACTGTTACAATACTAGTAGAACTACTACCAACTCAGACGTCTCCGTAGTAATCTTCATAGAAGTCACCACCATGTCCTGGGAGCTGAACATGATCATCTGGAAACAGTCGGTCCTGTGGAGCTTGCGGTCCATAGGGACTCGGGTGTGGCCTTGGTCCAACCAACGGTGGCAGACGGGGTCCACGAGGAGGGGTGATGCCTCCTACATCACACCATTCCATACATTCTGGCAGACCAGATCGTACGGGGTATAAGTCCCTCATGTCCATGAACCCAGCTTGCACGGCAGGTGCAAACCGTGTCAAAGTGGCCCAGTGATCAGCACGAGCATTAAAGAGCTCCATTCGTAGGGCACAATTCTCACAGTCCTTGTCCTCAAGCATCTCGGTGGTGGTACGGAGTAGGGAGCCCTCATGGGTAGAATCACAGTAAGTGGCCTGATAGTACCCCTGTGCCCCAGGGAGTGCTGCTGGCATATAGCAGAAGTCGGTGTTCTGAAGCAAGGCAGTTCTGGCTCGCATGATAGTCATCATTGAGTAAGCTGCGTCCTGCACAGACATCTCGATAGTAACCCCAAGTCCATAAGAGCAATGGAGGGGTTCAGTGGCTCCAGGATAGGATGGGTAAATCCTGACTGTGCAAAGATATTGACTTTGATTAAAGTCTCGGAACTGCTCCTCGACGGTATACTCGGGATACCAACGATAGCCTGTCTCAACCATCACTCGGACCAACATGGCCGTGTGACCAGGTACGCCGATGCACCGGGTCAGACGAACCACTTGGTTCTGGGAACGGGTGGCCATCTGAAAGCACGAAATAATGCAAGGCATTAGTATTTCTAGGAGAATTCGGACAACATAACGGCTGTAAATGCTCGAAAAAGGATTTGAGACATTCGCAACGGTTTGCATTACCACTCAACAACATCATGTCAAGGTTCTGGTTCAACCGACAACATACCAGGGTAGTAGAAACTGAACCGAAGCATGGAACCAACAATCCTATAAGTTACTACGGATTAGTAACACGTGAACCTGATAGAGAGGAGAGAGCCTAGTCCTTAACCCGCGTAGAATGAGAAGAGTATGACTCAGATCAGAGGGCATGAGGTAAAGGAGTAAAAGCACCTTACGTTCCCTCCCACAATCAATTCCCCTACATATAACTAAAGCATTTCTAGACTCGACATCGACCAGTTTGGCTTATCGCACCTACAGGCAGTCCGGCTCTGATGCCAACGCTGTCAGGACCCCGATTCCAAGTCACACCGATCTAGCCTGTAACACCTCATATCACATTGCGGCCTCACGCACGGTACTCCCACGGGTGTCGCCTTACCATGGCCCGGGACGGTTTGCGCCTTTTGGCTCACGTATATGACAATGTCGCTAGCATCCATATGACAGAGAACTCGGGCCGACATGGCTAGTCGTGAACCCAAAGCGGCACTAACGTATGGGGACAGGCATACATGAATCAACATCGAACGTGTCGGTCAGCAGCGTGTGAATCCGGGCTGTAGCACTGGGCTAACAGGACTCCGAGAACCCGGGCTGTAGCAGGCTAGGCAGGACTCCGGATGTCACCGCGTGACATTTCCCCGAAGGGACAGACACAGGAACGATATGATTCACATGCCGGCCAGTCAGGTGTCCAGAGCAGTAGTGCTGGGCTAGCAGGACTCCGGTGAACCGGGCTGTAGCGGACTACTATGGCTCAAGGAGGCACTAGACTACATTTCCCCATAAGAGAGGCTGCCAAGGATAAACAACTAGATTGTCGGATCCCACACATACCAAGCATTTCAAACATACACACAATATGCTCGATATGCGCAAATACAACATGGCATCACAACAAAACTCTACAACTCAAAGTACTTTATTTAAAGGGCTCCGGAGAGCCTTACATAACTTGTTCATACAGATAGGGGTCACATGACCCGACACTCAAGTCATACAATCATACAAGCACATGCGGAAGCAAACTGTCTGGGTACAGACACTAGAAAGAAAGAAGGCTTGACGAAGCCTGTCTATCTACATAGGCCCTTCACAAGCCTAGATCACCACCTGGGTGGCAAGTCACTCGTCGTCGTCGAGTTCTACGTAGAACCCATCAGAAGGGGCGGTGTTGTCGTCTGAAAACAGTAATTGAAGCAACATGAGTACAAAGGTACTCAGCAAGTCTTACAACAGATCCTACTATACATGTTCATTCTCAAGAAGGTAGTGGGGTTATTGCAGCAAGCCAGCTTTGACTCTTGGCTAAGCTATCCTACGATACACCACTTGTGAAATAGTTTTCGCACACGAGTCCACTAATCACCATCTCAATACTCCACCGTGGATCCTCCCTCGTCATCCCACGAGAGAGCCATCTGCGGTACTCACACTTATCTTGAGGCTTTTAGTAGTATCCATTTACTTGTCTATGAACTGCATAAGCGACCAAGTAGTCCTTTACCGCGGACGCGGCTATTCGAATAGTTTTATACCTGCAGGGGTGTACTTCGTCACACACGCTCCCACCACTTATCGTCGCTACACGACGTGTACTCGGCAACCTTCAAGCGGAAGCCCAACATGGGTGTCGGCCACAGCCTACCTAAACACTCGAGTCTCTAGTCCAGGTTTATCGCCTATTCAGGTTCCATCCGCAGGGAGTCCGGCTGAGGTTTCCACATACGGCCCCGAACGATGTGTGCAGGGTTCTCGGTCACCAAACGGGCGACTCGGTACACCGGGCCACGAGCCTACCGCATCACAGCCCACCCCTTGGTCAGCGCTGTCCACGGCCTCCAGCTTACTACAAACACCAGAAACTACGTGCAACTCCTGGACAGAGGACAAGGGTGAATAAGAAGCCGAGGGGGTCCATTGGTTTCGGGCCCAATGCGTGGTAGTAGCTGAATCTTAAATCACGCATACAGATCTCAGTTCTAAGGGACGGTCTCAATGAAAGAACCCACCATGTACTCCTACATGGCCTCCCATCGATACCTTTACCAAATCGTATTCAACACTTCACTCTCATTACCGACACACACTTTCACTCTAGTTCATCACCCTGATGAGCCAGACCTGACACAACTCTATGCGTAGCAAGCATAGCATTGTAGGAACACAACATGGCTCAATCAACTCCTACACATGCTAGTGGGTTTCATCTAGTTACTGTGGCAATGACAGGTCATGCAAAGGAAAGTGGGTTCAACTACCGCAACACACAGCAGTTTGAATCGCGTTGTCCTAATGCAGTAAACGAGAGCAGAAGCGAGAAGGTGGGTTTGTACCTAAATGATCAATGGGTTGCTTGCCTGACGGAGTGGTGGTGGGATACTGCCCTTCAGTTGGATACTCGTGAATATCCTCGGAGGCAGGACCTACCACAATGAACACATCGAAGCACAATCAACACCAAGCAAGTGCAACAATATGATGCATGCATGAGACATGGCAAAATGGATGTATTGGGCTAATGCAACTAAGACCAGATGGGTTTGGACTAATTTGAATCAAGGATTCAAATTCCAAGTTCATAAATGGCCCATATTAGTGCTTTATCTTGTTCTGTATAAAACAGTAGGTTAACTTGCTTAATCATGCATGAAACCAGTACAGATGGATAGAATGGATTTTTCTGATCATTTTTCATATATAAATCTTTTCATTCTAAGCTATAGATTATTTTCTATGATTTTTTGAAGTTTGTGATAATTTCTGGAATTTCCAATATAAGAATAATTCCAGTAATGCTTTACTGCGTCAGCCTGACGTCAGTGTGACGTCAGCAGGTCAACGGGGTCGTCCAGGTCAAACCTGACGCGTGGGTCCCCTGTGCCAGTGTCACTGTTAGGTAATTAGTTAATTAGGATTAGTTTAAATCTCTGACTCAGATTAATTAGCAGGCGGGCCCCACTCGTCAGTGACCCTGGGGCGTCAACCTGTGGTCAAACCACGTTGACTCACCGGCGTTTAGCCGCCGGCGACGTCCAGACGCGGCGGTGGGGTGCGGGATTGCTCCTCCGGCGACCAAAAGGACGGCGGAGAGTACCTACGTGTAGCTGGGGGCGAACCGCGTCGACTGGTGATGGTGGTGGAGCTCGGGGTCGCCGGAATCGACGCCGGCGACGAGCCGTGCGGCTGCCGGGGTACGGGCGTGGTTGAAATCGTAGCTAGAGAGCACGGCGAGGGACATGCGATGGTGCTACAGGTTCCTGGCGTTGCGGTGGAGCTAATGGCCACGGTGGTGCGGCCGTTGGATGGCCGGAGCCTCGTCGGCGACGAGCTCGTGCGGCGGCGCGTACGGGTGAGCTTCGTGCGGTGGCTACAGAGCTCGAGAAAGAGAGGAGAGGATGGGAAGGTGGCCATGCTCACGGCGGTTGCGAGGGAGCGGACGGCGGGGTCGGAGGCGAGCTGTTGCAGTGGCGACGGCGGAGGGGATCTCCGACGGTGAGCGGCGAAGGCGAGGTCGGTGGCGGAGCTTCGGGGCAACCGAGCGCTCGGGGCTCGGCTTGCTCGAAGGAGTGGGCTACGGCGGTGCTGTTGGACACGGTGGAATGGCGCGAGGTCGACGGTGGGCGCGGTTACTCCGGCGAGGTGGCTGCGGCGGCGTCGGCCATGGTGGGGGAAAGGCGAGGGAGAGGCGACGGGGGAGAATGGGGGTGTCCAGAGGCTCGGGCGCGTCGAGGGAGTCGTCCAGCGCATCCGCGGCGAGGGCGGCAAGCAGCTGGCGCCGTGGCGAGCTCGCGCTCGCCGGCGTCACCTCTCTGCCTGCTCTGGCGAGAGCAGTCAGCTGACTGGCGCGGGCCAGCATAGTGCTGGGCCGCTAGGTGGGCTGCCAGGTGAGTTTCTCTGCTTTCTGTTTTTCTCTCTTTTTTTATTATTTCTGTTCTGTGTTTTGAAATAGTAAAAATACTATTTCATTTGGAAAAATCCTGAAAATATTCTGAGGCACCTTTGACATTATTCTCAACAGCCTAAAAATACTTTCAAAATTATTTGGGCATTTGAAAATATTTATAGCATTTAAAATGCCCAAATGCAAATACTTATGGCTTGTGCAAAAATCCAAGATGGCCTCCAAAAATATGAAACCATTTTTGGCAGAGGTTTTAGCCACAACCAAAGATGGTGAACATTAATGGAGGGCATTTCAGGTTCATTGAAAAGAATTTTAGTAAACCCTAGTTGTTCGAGGGGGGGTGCTGGGGGTTTCTGACATCCCCATTTCAGGTTTATGTGAAATGTAGACATGATGCAACACTCTAATGCATGAACTAGCTAGGATGTGACATGAACTTTCCGTTTGAACATATGGAATGGGCTGTTATTTTTTTAAATGGGTTGTATTTGTCCTCCACGGGTTTAGAGGATGACTTGTGGGCCTACCAAGTTGACGCTTACACAACCAGGAGATGATTGTACGTGGAGAGGATGACAGTAGGGAGCCGCCAAGGTCATGGCAGTACGCAAGCAAAGTGCCTCCTTATTTCAATCCAATAAAAAAATGGCTCCTCGTAATGGATTTCTGACATCTGGGTCCCATGCCATTGTCAACGTAGTCAATAAACGAGAGAGTTGCACAACGAGCAGCTGACATCAGGGACCTAGCAGCTCGCCCAGTTATTTTTGTTTTGGGTTAATTTGATAAATGCCACTCCAAATCTGGTGTTTCTATGAAATGCCATTGCAATTTCCAAACTTTGAAAAATGCCATTTCATGCCATCCCTAGTGGCATTTTTCGAAGTCTAGAGTGGCGTTTTTCAAAGTTTGCAAATTGCAGTGGCGTTTTCCAAAGTTTGCAAAAATTGCAGTGGCATTTTTCAAAGTTTGGAAATTGTAGTGGCATTTTTATGAATCACCATATTTGTTGTGGCATTTATCTAATTTATTTTTGAGACGGAAGCTAGGTGTCAACTGGGCTGTTCGAGGCACTCTGGAATGTCTAGACAGCCTTCTCTTTTATGTTTACCACAGACCAGCCCAGTAGTTTTTTTTCTTTCTGAAAATGGCTAGCCCAGTTTTTTTTGTGATTTGCCAAGTAAGTCGCTTTGTCAGGCCTATTGGGCTGCAAATCTTTCAAGACGAGGAGAGCTTCATTCGGCTAGACGAGAAAATGGCCTATCAGTAATGAGAAATGGGTGTACATTTTTAAAACACATCAAACCGGCAATTACTTTCAAATTTCTTTTTTTTCATTTCAAGATTTTAAATTTTATTAATTTTTATGCGTGGACAATTTGTTGGATTTTATATTGATATACATTTATTTTTAAAATCAGTTTGAATGTGACTTGAAATTTTGGGATTAAAAACAGTTCGGACCGCACCGAAATATGCAACATTTCGTATAATTTTTTAACCGTTGCCACAATATGGGCTATAATGCTAACAAAAAGAATATGGGCTCCAAAAGAAACCTTCAGAATTAGCAAATGGGCTGTAAATTATTAGAAATAATGGCAGATGGGCTGTATGCTGTTTTCCACAGATTTGAGGCTTTCCTAAAAAAAGGTTGACGCACAAGCAGTGACTGTTGGATGGCCATCCAACGGCCGTCGTGCTTCTTCACTCTCTGCTCTTCCTGCTCCAGCCGCTCAAACAAGCGCCGGCGGGACTGCCTGCTCCCTCCTCCCCGCGGCCGGCTCTGCTGCCGCGCAGGCCTTACCGCCCCATCATACTCCCATTGCTGGCCTAGCCATCCCTCTACTCACCCACACCTGCTGTTATTCTCCGGCGACGACAGACGAACCGGTAAACCCTCGTACAGTCGTACTCCCCTCCGCGTGGGAAACAACTGCCGAGTCTTCCCTGCCTCCGTGTCGTTCCCTTCCTAGGCCTCGCCGTCATCCACCGCCCTAGTGCTCTCGGCACGGCCTGGTCAACGTGGTCAACGACCGACATGCATCTGAAGTGGACTGTACGTGGAGAGGCCGACAACTGGGTCCATGGCCGCACGCAAGGAAATGCCTCGTTATTACGTGCAAAATAATGATTCCTCCACCTGACATCAAGGACCCACCGAAAGGGCCTCTGAATTTCGCGAAAAAAACGTTACCGTCGCTGACAACTCGGACCCACCAGCTATATCTTCGCACGCAAGGAAGTGCCTCCTTATTACGCACAAAAAAAATGAATACTCCCCCTGCTAGCTGGGACCCACCATGGTGGGAGGCTAACTTGTGGGCCTACTAAGTTGACTGGGATGGGGGCCTTTGTCAACTTTAGTCAATATGAACGATTCTAGCTCCAGTAACCGTACGATGTCCATCCAACGTCCGTAGTGCTTCTTCAACCTCTGGTCTTCTTGCTCCAGCCGCCCAAAGCAGCGCCGGTCGTGCCGCATGCTCCTGCCTCCCGTGGCCGGCTGTGCTGCCGCGGAGGCCTCACCGCCCCCTACAATTCCCACCGCTGGCCAGGCCCTGTGACGACGGCAGCCTCACACCGCAGCCGAACCAGTGAACCCTCGTACTCTCCGCGCGGGCTTCCACTGCCGCGTCTTCCCCGGCTCCCCGTCGTCCCCTTCCTAGGCCTCGCCGTCGTCCACCGCCCTGGTGCTCTCGGCGCGGCGTGGTCAACGTGGTCAAGGAACGACTTCCATCGGTCGTGGACTGTACGTGGAGAGGCTGACAGCTGGGTCCACGGCCGCAGCAAGGAAGTGCCTCCTTATTACACGCAAAATAATGATTCCTCCACCTGATAGCTTGGACCCACCGGATGGGCCACTGTATTTCGCGAAAAAAATGATTCCCCCTGACTGCTGGGACCCACCAGCTACATCTTCACATGCAAGGAAGTGCGTCCGGGCAAAAAAAAAATTCACCCCCTGACTGCTGGGACCCACCAACTACATCTTCTCAGGCAAGGAAGTGCCTGACAGTCGGGACCCACCTGGTCGAAGCGTACGTAGCATTGTCATTCTGGTCGCGAACGTGTACGTACATATATACTGGTGGATGTAGAGGCGCGCACGTGTCGTAGTAGAGGCGCGCACGTGTCGTAGTAGAGGCGCGCACGTAGCATGTACATGTACGTACATCGGCCAGTGTGCAAGAAAGAAAATACGGCCATGTACGTACATACAGGCAGGGTCTCGAACGCCTACTCGCGCATATGTACGGCCAGGGCTCGTGTACATGGCTGGGTCGGAACGGAGAAACAGCGTCGTCGTCGTGTTCATGGGGAGCCAACCGGCTGGGTCGGAACGGAATGCGTCGTCGTGTTCATCGGGAGGGCTTGGACGGAACAGCCGATGGAAACGAGGCCTGGCGTACCACAAAACGGAGGAAACGGCCTTGTGTTCGACCGGCCATGTTTGAAACGGGATCCTGTTCATCGGGAGGGGTCTGGCGTACCGCAAAAAGGAGGAAACGGACCTCCTACGGTCGAAACGGGGGTCTTGTTGATCGGGAGGGGTGTGGCGTACCGCAAAACGGAGGAAACAGACTTGTGTTGGAGCGCTACGGTCGAAACGGGGGTCCTGTTCATCGGGAGGGGTGTGGCGTACCGCAAAATGGGACTCCACGCGATACTGTTCATCTCCACCGTCGACCCCCTCCAGCCTCCACGGGCTACTGTTCATCCACCGTCGATCTCCTCCAACCTCCACCTGCGACTGTTCATCCACGGGCTCCTGTTCACCCAGCCTCCACCACGCACTACTCCACTGGCTACTGTTCAACCAGCCCTCTCCACAGGCTCCTGTTCAACCACCCCTCCACGGGCTACTGTTCATCCAGGCCTCCACCGTCTACTGTTCATTCTGCCCTCCACGGGGTGGTCCTGTTCATCCTGCCATCCACGGGGTCCTGTTCATCCAGCCTCAACCGGCTCGATTGATCGGGGTCCTGTTCATCCAGAGGCAACACCACGGGGTCCTGTT
>NC_057802.1:184016986-184026180 GCF_018294505.1 Triticum aestivum | reverse complement strand
TCACTGTTCATCCAGAGGCAGCATCGATCGGCTTCAGTTAGCAGCAGTAGCGAAGGAATCGCTCGATCGGGTTCAGTTAACAGCCATCGATCGATCGCTCGGGTTCAGTAACGCGTAGCCTGCAGTGCAATCGCTCGGGTTCAGTTAGAGCCAACGCCTCGCACACACGCGCGTACGTGTACGAGAGAAACACGCATCGCTCGGCCCCCGACCTCCCACCGTAACCGGGAACTCCCCGAAATTTTCCTCGCCCTCGCTTCTACCACGGTTTTTTCCGTCAGGGACGGCCCAAAGAATGTCATGCAGCTGCGTCTCCGGCCCGCCCAGGACGAAAAGCCCATTTTATGTCATGATTTTTTGTCATAGAAGTAGGAGCCCACCACATCTATGATGATACCGGGTTTTGTCACAATTATCGTCATAGAAGTGTCATATGTATGACAGAAAAAAATTCGTTCGGCCCAAAATGTCATGGATGTGTCTTTTTTTGTAGTGAGAGGATATCGCACACTTGAGCATTGTATTGCAGCATCTTCAACTCTTCCGCGGTAGCTTCACGGTTTGGTTCTCTCCCATCAAAGAATTCACCTTGCAAGCCAATACACACAATAGCCCAAACGGTGGGGTTATGTCCAAGATATGCATTTTCGTCTTATGCTTCCAACTAGCAAAATTAGTACGATGAAAGTAAGGACCTCTACCATGGTAATTTCCCTCGCTAGACGCCATACTCTCCTAGGTCGTGAAACCAAGGCTATGATCACCAAAGCTCTGATACCACTTGTAGGATCGAAAGTATGTCTAGAGGGGGGTGATTAGACTACTTGACCAAATAAAAATCTAGCCTTTTCCCAATTTTAAGTCTTGGCAGATTTTAACAACTTAGAACAAGTCAAGCAATCAACCTACACATGCAAGTCTAAGAGTATAGTAGCGGAATGTAAAACATTGCATATGAAGGTGAAGGGAGGAGTTTGGAGAGGGCAAACGCAATGTAGACGCGGAGATTTTTTCCGTGGTTCCGATAGGTGGTGCTCTCGTACATCCATGTTGATGGAGACTTCAACCCACGAAGGGTAACGGTTGCGTGAGTCCACGGAGGGCTCCACCCACGAAGGGTCCACGAAGAAGCAACCTTGTATATCCCACCATGGCCATCGCCCACGAAGGACTTACCTCACTAGGGTAGATCTTCACGAAGTAGGCGATCTCCTTGCCCATACAAACTCCTTGGTTCAACTCCACAATCTTGACGGAGGCTCCCAAGTGACACCTAACCAATCTAGGAGACACCACTCTCCAATAGGTAATAGATGGTGCGTTGATGATGAACTCCTTGCTCTTGTGCTTCAAATGATAGTCTCCCCAACACTCAACTCTCTCTCACAGATTTGGATTTGGCGAAAAGATGATTTGAGTGGAAAGCAACTTGGGGAAGGCTAGAGATCAAGATTCTTGTGGTTGGAATGGAATATCTTGGTCTCAACACATGAGTAGGTGTTTCTCTCTCAGAAAATGAATGCTGAAAGTGTAGGCACGTTCTGATGGCTCTCTCCATGAATGAAAAGGGGTGGAGGGGTATATATAGCCTCCACACAAAATCTAACCGTTACACACAATTTACCAAACTCGGTGAGACCGAATCATTAAACTCGGTCAGATCGATTTAGTTCAAAATGTGAACGTTAGGCTTTTCGGTGGGACCGACATGTCAACTCGGTGGGACCGATTTCATTAGGGTTAGGGCATAGCGTAATCTCGGTGAGACCGATCACATAAACTCGGTAGGACCGATTTCTGTAATAGGCAAACAGAGAGTTGGTCAGGCAAACTCGGTGGGACCGATTCGCTCATTTCGGTGAGACCGAAACGTTATGAAAGGGAAACAAAGATTTTGCATTGCGAACTCGGTGGGACCGATCGCTCATCTCGGTTGGACCGAAACGTTACGAAGGGAAACAGAGAGTTTGCAATCCCATCTCGGTGAGACCCAGATCCCTATCGGTGAGACTGAAGTGACTAGGGTTTCTGGCAGTGGCTATATCAAATAAACTCGGTGGCGCCGGATAGATCAAGTCGGTAGGGCCGAGTTTGACTTTTGGTTTGGGACATATGTGGATATGAGAAAGTGGTTGAGGGCTTTTGGAGCATATCACTAAGAATTTTGAGCAAGCAAGCCATTAAGCAACACCTCACCCCCTTTTAATAGTATTGGCTTTTCCTATGGACTCAATGTGATCTTGGATCACTAAAATGAAAATGTAGAGCCTTGAGCTTGAGCCAATATGTGTCCTTAGCATTTTGAGGGGTCCACATTCCTAATCCATGCCATGCCAAATCATTGAACTTTCTGAAATGATCGTCTTGAAACAACATTAGTTCAATGAGCTATATGTTGTTAGTAATTACCAAAACCACCCAGGGATAGTTGCACTTTCAATATAATAATGATAAAGCAACTCATGGGCAGAGGTAAAGCTAGTTTGGATGGATGCAAGAACGATACATGCTGCAGGGACAGACCCACGCGGCCTAGGGATGATGCAGCCCGAGGGGCGCCCCCAAGAGAATAAACTGGAAAATGTCACCTGGCACCATTGTTGAAGAGATGTTGAAGTAGCTGGAGACACGTGCTGAAGGGCTGCTCCTCACGAGCCGCCTGGGTCCTGTACCTCGGGTGGCTCTTGAGGCTCGGGTGGCTTGTGAAGAACCGTCTCCATCTCTGCCAGGACCGCATGGTGCCTGGCCTCCTGAGCCGCCATGATGCTTCGCAGGCGGCGCTAGAAGGTATCAGACGCGGTCGGTAGGCTGAAGGGCACACAAACTTAGCTGTGAGGTGGACCCTCTCACACCGACCAACGCGCGAAGGCCAGAAGTGCTCCTACGATGCGGCTCTGTTGAGCCCTGGAATGTTGACGTAGACGCGCAGCTCATTGTCCTCGCCAGGACAAGGGGCTGCGGTAGGTGGTAGGTGGCGGTTGTCGCGCATGGCTCTCGCCTCCTGAAGCTCCTCGGTTGCCTTGGTGATGAACTCCTGAGCAC
Source organism: Triticum aestivum (assembly GCF_018294505.1). Taxonomy (NCBI): domain Eukaryota; kingdom Viridiplantae; phylum Streptophyta; class Magnoliopsida; order Poales; family Poaceae; genus Triticum; species Triticum aestivum. The sequence goes on along the minus strand of NC_057802.1, from coordinate 184,023,138 downwards.
CTGGCACCCGGTGCCTTGTACCCATGTGAGGGAAGCATGTGATGAAGCATGCCTCCATGTGGTGCCCAAGGGCCTCCCTCGTGACGTTGGCTAAGCCAGAGGCCCTCTAGAAGAGAGCCCCCGAGCCCAGCCTAAGGAGGGCGCCCGGCGCGCCTTACTATGCGAGGGAGGGAGGCGCCCCATCCGTGGGTGCAGGTCCTGAGGTGGTGCAGCTGGAGACACCGCTCTCCTGAGGTTCTTGGCGGAGCAGCAGCTTCTTCTTCTTGGGGACAGCCTTAGGAGCGTAGATGGCGCCTTTGTTGTCTGGGTCTTCGATCGCCGCGGCCTGGTAGGCGCGCTCGAGGGAGCACAGTGCGTCCTTCTCCTTGCAGGCGATCGTGATGATGTCGCGGTTCCATGGCATCTTGAGGACGTTGTAGACATGGTGAGTTACCGCCATGAACTTGGCCAGGGCCGGATATCCAAGGATGGCGTTGTACGGAAGTCGGATGTGGGTGACATCGAAGTCGATGAGCTCGGTGCGGTAGTTGTCGTGTTGGCCGAAGGTGACAGGGAGGAGGATCTGCCCTATCGGAGTAGTGGAGCCGTCGGTCACTCCTGAGAAGGGCTTAGTGGGCTGCAGCTGATCATATGGCACCTGGAGGCGGTCGAATGTCTCGATGGAAAGAACATTGATCCCCGAACCACCATCGATGAGGGTCTTGGTGACAAGGACATTGCTGATAACCGGCGAGCAGAGCATCGGGAGGGCGCCGACAGTTGCCGCGCACTTGAGCTGGTCGGACGAGCTGAAGGTGATGGTGCACTTGGACCACCTGACTGGACGCATGGCCTCGAGCCCGGGTAGGGCCGCGTTCACTTCACGAGCGAACTTCTTGAAGATGCGCTGGGAGGCTGGGGCCTGAGCGCCACCCAAGATGCAGGCGATGGCACGAGGCTCCTGGAAGCCCCCAACCCCCTCGTCCTGGTAGTGGTGGTCGTTCCTTCTTGGTGGTGGTGGCAGCGGAGGGAGGGCGGCATTGCCCTGAGGACGGTCCTCACGAGGCTGGTCTCTCCAGATGCCCTCGTGAGGCTGGCCTTGCCAGCGGTCCTCACGAGGCTGGTCGCGCCACTCCTGGCGGGGACCGCGGTCATCCGAACATCCTCCACTTCTGCCTCCCCCGCGGCCGTAGCCTCGGTTGTTGCACTCGGGGCGTCGACCGAGGCGCCCATCGCGAATGGCCCTAAGCTCCTAACAATCATTGGTGTTGTGGCTGTGTACGTTGTGGAAGACGCAGAGTGGACGACTGCCCTTGGATGATTCTGGGTGGTCACAGCTGCGCTTCATTTCTGGTTCAGCCGCGAGCATGGCATCCCCCCTTGCGCTTCACGTCCTTGGACTTGGCTTTCTTGTCTTCTGGGTCGGCCGCTGGGAGTTCGAGGACGGAGAGGCGCCCTTCCTCAGCTCTTGTGCACTTGGTCGCCATGTTGAACATCTCTAGAGCCGTGGACAGGTCCTCGTGTATGGCAAGCTCCTCCTTCATCTTGATGTCGCAGATGCCATCATAGAACTCTGAGATGATGGCTTCGTCCGAAACCTCGGGGATCTTGAGGCGCACGCTGTTGAAGCGCTGGATGTACTTCTGCAGGGTTTCCCTTGGCTGCTGCTTGATGCGCCGCAGGTCACCCGCGGCAGGCGGGCGGTCGCGAGTGCCCTGGAAGTTGGCGACAAAACGCTCGCGCATCTTGCCCTAGGAGGAGATCAACCCCGCGAGCAGATTCAGGAGCCATGAGCATGCGCCATCCTTGAGGGCCATGGGAAACCAGTTCGCCATGACCTTTTCATCGCCGCTGGCCACCTCGATGCTCAGCTCGTAGAGCTGCAGGAACTCCGCAGGGTCGGGGGTGCCGTCGTAGCATGGAGGCATGTTGGGCTTGAACTTTCCCGGCCAGACGACGCTGTGTAGCTCAGGGGTGAAGGCGCGGCAGCCTGCTGTGGTCATCGGAGCTCGTCGTGGAGGTGGAGCCCGACCTTGGTGCTCACGCGCCACCACTACAGGCGGCGCGTGGTCTTGACGAGGTGTCGGAGGGAGCGCTGGAGCACCTTCTTGCGGCCGTTGGACCTCTCGACAGCTTTCTTCTTTGCGTGTGGGCGCCCTGCGTGGTGGGTCATGCCGTGGGGCCGCGCGTCTTGGACCGAGGGCGACGTCCTGACAGGGAGGTGGCGGAGGCGCTCCATGGGCTACGTCACCCGCAGCAGGCGGCGGACGAGGTAACGAGAGGGACGGTGCAGGCGAGCCCCCAGCCGCGCTGACTAGCTCGGCGATGCAGTCCAGCCAGTCTTCGTAGAGGTCGTCGACTGGGCGGTAGCGCAGGAGCTCACGCGCCATGAGCAACGCAGCCTGCACATTCGCCAGGCTGTGACGAGCGTGGAACGACGAGCCGGCCGGAGTCAGCGATGGGGTGGCGGTGCATCCGTCCCCCCGCACGGAGGGGTGCAGCGACGAACCCTGCTACTCGTGCCCCGCCGGGCCGGTGGCGGCGTTGGCGGCGGGTGATGGAGAATGACGGGGAGGCCCGCTGATAGGCGCCGTCTGGGCGACACAAGCGGTGAGAGCGGCTCGATGCTCAGCACGGGCTCGACGAGCATCAGCCATGGAGATAGTGGAGCAGTGGCGAGTCGATCGATGGAAGAGAGACTTCGACGCACCCCTACCTGGCGCGCCAAATGTCGGATTTGGGGTTCCGCAGACCCTTGAGAGGTTCGAACTCTGGGTGCGTGCAAAGAACTCCTTCTTCCCAATCCGCCTGCTCAACAATCCACAGCCTAGCTCGACGAACCCAAGGGACAAGAGACACAACAGTTTATCCTGGTTCGGGCCACCTTGCGGTGTAATACCCTACTTCAGCTTTGTGGTGCATTGCCTCGAGGGGCTGAGGGATGAACTAGTAAATTGGTTGAACAGCCTTAGGAGGTGAGGTGTTCTTGAGCTCAATGAGCTAGTGGGTGAGAGGGTGATCTGAATGATCCGTCCTCCTCTATGGTGGTGGATAATTCCTATATATAGTAGCCTTGGTCCTCTTCCCAAATGTAGGCGGGAAGGGATCCTACAACGGCCAAATTTGATGGGGGACAACTTGTACAAGTTATCCTGACAAAAGTAGTCTTCGCCTGCAAAAGGCTCTGGTGGTGACACTACGGTGGGATCCGCGATGACCTTCATCCCGCCGTCCTGCGGTCTTGGTCTTGTTGCACCGATATGGAAACCTTTGCTTGATTCCTCGGGACCCTGCGCCTGCGCTTGCCTCCTTAGCACCAAAGAGGAAACTGGTACACTGCGCCCGCTGGCGCCCGCCTGGCCTTGGTCGTCATGGCTCGCGTCATGTGAACCTCGTGAGGTGCGCCTTGCCTTGATATCTCCGCTCCTCGGGAACCAGCCTAGTGAGGCCGCCCCCAGGGAGGTCTTGGCGTCGTCCGCCTCGCGAGGGTCTTGAGTCGTTGTTCCTGAAGCTGGGCCACACCGGGCCGTTGACAGAGCCACGCTATGGGCCACAGGCAGGCAAGTCTGGGTACCCCCGTTCCCAGGACGCCGATAGGAGAAGATAACCCTCTCGGATGGTTCAGATACGGGTGCCGAACACACCCCCAAGAGGCGTCCCAGGGAAAAGCCCCTGGCCACATCGTAAGTGTCAAAGGATACTTTACAGACATCCGGTCTTTTATGGTTTCAATATAACATATTGTGTTGTGTGTATTTCAGTCCGGCCCACGACCTCCCGCAACCATCACTATCTGAGGGGAACTCTCTGGCACCGGAGATGGTGGAGAGCGAGACGCCTCCGCAAGCCTCTCCGCCAGCCATCGTGGATGACACCGAAGTGTTATCCCGAAGGGCCTCTCTGGGCCACGGAGAGGTGAGGAAGGCTGCCAATACGGCGCTTGAGGGCGAGGCCTTGCCTGCCGAGAACATGGGGGGTGCAACCCCCATGAAGACTGACGGCAGAGGCCCTGACCAGTCCAGCCCCTAGCCCAACACTGTTCCGGAGACCCATGTGGCTCCGGAATCGAGCGAGCAACGCCCTTCGAAGGAGGGGGAGCGCCGACTCCGATGGCAACCTCCACTAATCCGGAGGCGCCGAATACCCTGGTGGAGGCACTACAATGTGCTGCCATCGTGGAGGAGCACCACACCCTGATGGGTGCTGTGGTTGAGAAGGTTCAGTCTGCAAAGAGCGGGCTGAACGAAGCCTTCACCAGCCTACTAACACGCTTGGAGGTATGTGACGTAATACTCTTAGACGCTTTTCATATGCCGGAAATATGCCCGTATATAGATAGTAGCCCCTGAGACTGTGTTCAGTTTTGAAAAAAGCCGAATAGAGGATCATATAGTATTCAAAAGAGGTGACATACTTGTCTATTTTATAACAGGCTTCCCTGTTGGCGGCAACCGCCCAGGCCGCTGAAGTTTCCAAACTTAACCGGAAGCTCAAGCTGGCTAATGATGATATCGACCGCATTAACAAGCGGTTCGATGAGGCGCAAGGTATAAAAGAGCTCTTGTATGCCTGAAGTGATATGCAAATTCAGAGTTAAGCTCATGCATTGCGATAAATATGATTGCAGGTAGCGCGGCCGAGGTCGAGACCCTTAAGAGCGCCTTTGCCCAAGCCAAGGAGCAGGCGAGGGCAAGCAAACGGCCGCTATAAAGCCGCTGCGGATGTAAAGACCGAACAGGTCACCCGGCCCCAGCATGAGGAGAGGGTGGCCGAAGTGGAGCAAGATCTCAAGGACGCCATCTTCAAGTGCGAGGCCTTAGAGGAGAAGAGTGCGGCCCAAGCGGTCGATCTCGCCAAGGCCCTCCAAGAGGCCAAGGAGGCGCGGACCAAGTCCCGGGCGACTCGCGAGGAGATCCGGCAAGCTGAATAGATAGCGGCTAGTAAGCCCTTTCTTTTGCAGAGTATATTTGGCGGTCAAAGATATGCCTTGCTCACTCGGCTGTGGAGTTCTCCAGACGCCTTTGCGGATCTTCCGAAGAGTGCTGCCGACGCCGCACAATTCTTTTGGGCCCAGGAGGGGCACACGACGGAGAAGCTCTTTTGCTCACCGTTCCTGGCGCCGGAGCGTCCGACACTATTCAACAACCAGATGATGCAGCTGGCGGAGCTGCACAAGATGTCCAGCTTGGACATGAAGGACGTTATAGTCCGGCTTTGGCCAACTGAACCCATTCCGAGCAGCTACTTCGGCCTGGTGAAGCGGCTCGCCGATGCACTGCCCCAAGTTGAAGCTCTAAAGCACTCGGCGTGCATAGAGGGTACGCAGATGGTCTTTGTCCATGTCAAGATGCACTGGGCGAAGATGAAGGCCACCGTCGTGGCGACCGAGGGTCCACCCGAAGGCAAGGACCACCGCAAGCCGAAGCGGTATTTTGACGATGTCCTGGAGGGTGCCCGAATAGTAGAGGGCCAGTGCTCAAAGGATATTATGTTTGAGTGAATGTAATATATTTATCCAGACTATGTGTTATGACCCGAGGCCTGTAATATATGTATTCTTTTATTTAAGATTACTTTCCTCCTGTGCGGTCGTTTATTAATCTTGAGAGTTTGCCAATCGTCAGCTTCGGCCCCCACGTAGATGCTATGGGGGTGTTCGGAATAGCGCATGATCACACTTGACCCAACGTCTTGGTCCGTGAAGGAGGTGTCTGCGCAGCGAACCAGGCAATCAGAATATGCGGCTTTATCACTTTCACTTAGCCATAGGAGTTTGACGGTAGGACTAAGTACTAGCCCTGGTGCATATGCGGCTATCCGAACTGGGATGCCTTAGGCGTGTGACTAGACGAAGGCCGGTCCTTCGTATAAGATGGAAGAAATCAAAAGAGATTTATAGTAAGTCACCGAATCGCTGACCAGCTCTTGTCGTATCATGACAGTCAGTTTTTGGCTTTCTCTACTAAGGTGCTTGACCGGATGAACCAGAAACACAATTGCAGTAGTTCTACCTTTACTACCCTAGCCGAACAAGTGGAACGTAAGGTAGTAAACATAGGAGCCGGGTAACCCAACTATTGACCAAACACATGATTCGAAGCTGATGCATATACTGCAATATTTGGGACGCCGAAATATACAGGAGTGTTCGGACTGTTTGAAAATATATGTGG